>NC_079343.1:3000000-3165000 GCF_029582105.1 Oenanthe melanoleuca | reverse complement strand
CCCCTTGGGCATCTGAGCAGAACTGTTCCCTCAGCTTGTTTCTCTAATCAGGTAAGTGTGGGTGCAATGGCAAGAAAAAGCTCATAAGTCATGGGCACTTCCTTCAGGAGCCTGTCTTTACAAATCTAATATCTAGACACATTATGAAATTTTAAATCATACAGATTTAATCCAGGCAGGTTTCTTTAGGGTAAAGGCATTAGCCTTAAATCAGTTATTTGCAGAGAAATTTCATGTACAGCTTCACATACTTGCAAAACTTTGCCAGCAGTGCACTCTGAGTAATTTCATCTACATCTCTATCTGGGCAAACCATTTGCTGAAGTATTTTCTGCCATCTGTGGATGTTCATCAGCAGTTTGTATGCCAGATGTGTATTGGTAGCACACATGCTACAAAAAACAAGAATCCAGAACTGTAATAGGAATCCCAGTGCTGCAAATGGAGAAAACCTTTGCAACCTACTATCTAATTATGTAAATTAGTTAGCTAAATAAATGCATTGTTTATAAATAAAGAACAAAATAATGGCTTGCTGTAAATGTGGTTCTCAAGAAAGCCATTTTCACAGGTGCCACAGCAGTTGAGGAATTCATTTGGCCTGCCCTGGTGACATCTACGTTATTTTCCCATGACTTGAGTATTCCAGTTGCTCTACAGCATGCTTGGTGTCATTTAACCTTGGCTGACTTGTGGAGGATTTCAAAACCACTGTTCTAGCATTGGATTTCTCATGATGCCACCCCTGAATCAATTCCCTTCTCTTGGCCAGTGTAGCTGGTGAGGGGACAGCACTGTGTAACCCTAATTTAGTACAGTCTCAGAGAAAGAGGAGACTCTGAAACTGTGATTTAGTTCATGGAGCAAGAGATGAGGATATATCCAGGAAGATATGAGTATATGTCTAGGACAGGGTGTGGTGAGAAATCCCCTGAATGTTCAAGTTGTGTGGGAGGCATGTTAACAGCTGAGTTACTGTGAGGAATATTCTTCCCACACAGCAAATTGGAAGAAGTGAGGAAGTGAATTTGGGAAGAGCCCAAGCCCTGCTAATAAAAGCCTAACCCAGGCACTCATGCTGAGCCCTGTGCTCTTGTGGCTAAACTCAGCAGCCTGTATCAGCTGTGGTCTCAGTTTACCTCTGAGATGTCAAAGGTCTGGCTGAAAAGCAAATATCCAGTCCCAAGGATCAAAGCAACTCTTCCTCCATCCCAGGGACCAGCTCAAGCATGACCAGAGTATTTCTAATCCTCCTTTTCTGCAATCAGGGCTCCATTAAAGTTTTTGTTTAAACAGCAGTATCCTAGTTCTGAGCTGTGAGAGCTGAGTGGAGCTGCCAGAAATGTGGATTGCTCTGGATCTTTGTAGACTGAAGTCATGGGAGGTGCTGCCCATGACCCTGAGGGGATTTTCTCAGAGCCATTTTCCTTTGTGCCATATTTTAGGTTAGCAGCCTTTTTCAGGAGTCCTCTGGTCTGTTCACATAAAAAGAGATGTTCACTCCCCCATTCTCATTTTTCAGGAGTAAGAACCCATAGTTCAGATTGCTGCAGCACAGCCTGTCCTGGGTCACTGAAATCACAGCAATAGACAAGAACCCTGGGGAACCAGCTCCACATCACCCAATAAAACCCAATCATTTCATGATTATTTAAATAGAATGGATTTAAAAATGCATTTATTACTTTAAAACAGCTTTTTTAGAGAGAGCAGTTTAATAATAGTTTGTCATCTCTTAGTCCTGCTCTGCCCACCACCCCTAACCTGTTCTACTTGTGTTTGCAAGATGCTTAAAACTGCTTTTCATTTTATTGGAATTGAATAAGCTACTCATAAAGGCATTTTTAAACTGTGACCTGATTCCTTGAAGTCAGCTTACCTGGTATGTTAAATGTCCCCTCCAAAACTTATTTTTATTTCTATTTTAATTATTGCACCTTTAATGCTGAACTTTGTACACGTGTCAGTTAATGATGTTTCCATGCCTTGAGTTGAGTGGATGACAGGGGAATATTGGAAAGGCAGGATGCACTTTCATGTGTGTGGGGTGTCCAAAGGCAGAGGGAACTGTACATCATTCTGTTCCAGGTACAGATCCAAAAAAAAAAAAAAAAAAGGGGAAAAAATACTATTTCAGAAAGCAAAAGTCCAAGCTGTTTTGCACAGTGGTTACAGGGGGCTTGGGTGTGGATTTGCATGTAAAACATGTTCTGGCCATGCTCAGAAAGGCTTTAATGGCTTTTAGACCCACTGGGTGGGAGGCTTTAGGTTATCCCTAAGGTTTAATTACATGGGATGTGTGTTTGGCAGCTTGCTCAGCTGGACCCCCTCGGGCTGGGTGCTGTGAGCTGCTGGCAGCCCTGCTGGAGCAGCTCCTGGTGCTAACCTGGCAAAGATCAGATTTCTCATTTGGGGCTGTTTGCAGTGGCCCTTTGCCTTGGCAGTTATCTGCCAGGTGCCTCTGTGGCTGCTGATGAATGTGGAAAAACTTATAAAAATGTGGAAAACTGCATGATCTTATTCATGGAACTAAAGTTTGTGTGCCTTGGTGAAGGTAAACACTAGGTTGGTCAAGGCTTTAACAATGTAATTTGTTTTTTTGGTGGGAACATTGCAATTTTCTGGGCTTTCCATTTTTTCTGTTTGTTTGTAGGAGTTTGCAAGTGGAAGTTAGTATGGAAATGGAAATAGGGGCACAGCTGCTTTTGAAATATGTATGAGAAGAAAATAGGTGTCATTAATAGCTGTGTTTAGTTGGCTTTGCCATGGCTGTTTGACAACCTATTACTGTTACCTGTCCCTCACTTTTTAATTTTCTGCAAAAAAAAAATATATAAATTGTGTTTTGGATATGATACAGCACAGAAAAAGTAATTTTATAGTCAGGTGATAGCATATAACTAAGTCAAAACAACTGTAAGAAGAAAGAATTAAAAATTAGCTTTTAGGGAGAAAAAGAAGAAATTGGTTCATCTGATGGCAAGAAAGACAATTTCCCCAAATCAGGAAAATAAAAGGAAAAGTAACAGTATTTCACTTTGGGATAAAGTGAGGTGTGTGCAGGAAGAGCACAGTCAAAACAAACAGTGGTGCATGAGAACAAACCCCAGGCTGAGGAATACCACACAAAATGTGTCAGTCTGACTGGTGCTTTTATCTTGCTTTGTAACACAGAGCCTGGCAGCTTGGGGGCAAGGCAGGAAAACTCAGTTTTCTGTCACTGACCTTCAGGCAAGTCAGCAGTGATAACTGTGATGGCAGCCTTTGGATTTCTCTGGAATTCTCTGTGATATTTCAGCTATTTGCTGAAATAAGAAACCCCTTAAATGCTGATCTCAATGGAGTGTCCTTTGGCAGAGGCACCCCAGAATGAACAAATACCTTGAATATTTGGTTTTGCAGGTGCAGTAACTTAAGAGTAGCACTGGAATAATCCTAAAACAGCTTCCAGCAGTTGTGGCTCTAATGTGTGCCTTGTCTTATGCTAATACATTTCTTAGTCATTAACACAGGAACAAGAAGGCTTTGTTGAAGGGTTCCCCTTGTGCAGAATTACTGTAGGATGCTGCCCTGGTACCAGCTCATGAACTCTTCTCCAGAGATCCCTGTTAGCAGAGAGTGGTGTTCCTGTGCTGGGAATTTGGGTTACTTCCCTGGAGGGATCCATTTATCTTCAGCAATGCTAAACCTGCTTGTGCTGAAAGGATGAATCCTCTCACTTAGCTGATCTTTGGTGGTGGAGCACCTTGCAGTGACCTGCAAAAAGCAATTTATTTGTTATCCATGGGAGGGACTGATCCCACTCATAGGGAGGAGTTACCCAACAACAGACTTTACAAAGGTACTCTTCACCAAATGAGTCTACACCAACCCTCATGCCATTTTCCATGTTATTTTCTGCCTGACAGGAATCACTGAAGAGCTCAAAATGAATAGGCTGCTCTGTGGGAGCACAGTACAGGGAAGGATTTCTGCAAATAAACTCTGCACAAATGACAGATGCACAGCTGCATCAAGCCATGGGGTCAGTGCATGCTGGAGGGGAAGGGGGACAGGAGGCTGGCTTGGACAATGTGAGCTGCAGTGAACGTGGGAAAGGAACTTGTTGGAGTATCTGGGTCTTTAATCCAAGATATAAGCAGATATATATGGCAGGTACTTGCAAAATGGAGGGCAATGCATTTTTTAGCAAGTGAGGCAAGTTTCTCAAAATCTGAATGTGAGTGTTCTTCCTGTCGTTGCTGTTCCCAGGCTGCAGTGCTCTTGTCAGCCTTTGTAAATACACAGCAATTCATTAAGCACTCCTGGAAGTCACTTCAGCTTACCACCTTTGATTCAAACCTAAAGAAGGAGAAGAACAGACTGAGATTGGATTTTCTTGAGCATGGGTGCTGCTGGAGCCAAATAAACACTCAAGACCCTAACAGGGTTTTAAACAGAAAAACTCTGAACTAGAATAGCTCTACAGAAAATGAGATTTGATACATTTCTGAACAGCAGTGGCTCTGCCTTGGATTTCATCTTGCACCATGCTGCATTCTATTGCCAGGTCATGTTTCCTCAAAAAGTGTTCTCTAATTAGCTGCTCAGAACCAGCTCCATGATCCCAAGTTAGCATTCAGAGTTTGTGTTAAAAGGAGCTTCAAGTACAATCTGTACAAATACGTGTTGGGATGGAGCCCAAATTTGTGTTCAGAAGTGCTGATCTGTGAGAACAAATGGTTGCACTCAAGGAAGGACACGTTTCAAGACAAAAAAAAAAGCATGTTGTGGAACCTTAATTGTCCACTAATTCTTTCAGTGCCTAAACACAGCTATATACACTTGTGACTAATAATGGTTTTTCTAGGAAGTGATTTGATTATTTCTATTATTTGACTATTCAGAGAAATCACTGTTTTCCTGGCAAGTGTGCTCGTCCCCTGCAAATCTATGTAAAACCAATTAATAGAAAACACATCATTAGAACAAAGTGGGAGCAGATGTGTTTCAGAGAGGCAGTGTGAAGAGAGATCTCTGTTATATTGCTTTCATTGGGAGGAGTTTTTGGGAAAAGGATAAATATGTGACTGAGAGTAATGATAGAAGATTAGGAAGAACTTAATGTGCCTTGGGAGGGGATAAGAGATAAGGACTGTTAGAGGGAAGCAAGAAATGCATATATCCAGGGAAAATTGATGGTTAGGAAGAGATAGGAAACTGAGATTTGCAATATGCAAGTGGGTTTAGAGGAATAATGGACAAGGTGAACTGTAAAGAAGAGTTCCTGGAAATGAGGGTAGATTTCAGGTCTGGGCAGCAGCTGCTTTCCAAACCTCAGAAATTGCATGTGTCTGATGTTCAGGAGACTGCAAGTGACTGAGGTCACTACATATCAAAACTGATCCTTGTTAACCATATCAAACCCTCTACTTTAAACATACTCTAAGTAAGCTAAAAAATTAAAGGAGACCTGTTGATTGGATCCTTGAATGTGAAAATTATTTCTAGCTCTGAAAAGGAGCCTGAGTTTCTAACTGGCTTACAACTCCTTCTCCTGTGGGAAGGCAGTGTCAAACCTGCCCTTTTCTGAATGCAAGAAGTGCTTTAGCTGGTTTCTTCAAAAGTAACTAGTGACCTCTATGTACTCTAAGTGACTTTGTCAGACAGACAGACACCCCCTCTCCATTGCCACCCCACACATTCTCCCCCAACACCTATTTATGGGCTAAGGAACAAAGTCCTAACACAGTGTTTAAAAGGATGTGCAGGAGTGCCCATTTATCTTTTATTATCTCCCCTAAGCAGTGCTGTTATTCAGCAGCCATCCATTATTCATCAGCTGTCTTTCTCCTCAGCTGATTGCTGAGCAGAGCTGCAATGAGGAACAGCAGAGTGTCAAGTGGGATGGATACTGGATTATGCAAGGGAATTATCTGCTCCAGTAAAGGGCTGGTTTCCAGGACTTCTGGCATAACTAAGCAGAAAAAGTAGCTGCAAATGTAGGGACAGAATGTTACACCTGAAAAGATTAAGATACTAATGCCATGAGCAGCTCCTTCCTACAGAACAAAATCCAAGGCAGCTTTGGCTAAGGCACTCTAATGTGGATGAGCTCCATCCTGGTTGGGAACTGCCTCAAGTGCACAAACACCAGGAGTTCCAGGTGTCCCATCTGACCTGCAGCTGGGTGGCTCTCAGAGCAGATTTCTGTCACATGCTGGATTTGTGTGCTGGAGGTGCCAGATCAGGGGATCTGCCAGAGCCACCTCTCTACTCTTTGTCTTAAACTGAGCTAGCAAACGTTCACCCTGCAGTGCCAGCTGAAAATGCCTTTCTGGAAAAGAAAATGCAGCAATTTGGATCCCTTGGCTTGTATATAAATAAACAATCAAGGGTTTATCATAGTGATTAATTTTCCTTAAAATACTTTCTAAGGGTATCCCCGTTCAGGGATGTGTAGCAGCCCTTCTAAAACCTTCCAGCTTGGTTACCCCATGAATTTCTTTCTTACAAAACAACCTACTCCAGCTTCTCTACTTTTCAGCATTTCAGGACCTTCTACTGCACAGGCTCTATGTAGGGCTTTAAACCCCAAGCATCAAAAAATTGATGTTCTGTGCCTTGCCTCGAATATCACACGTGGCAGATCAGTGACTGAAGCAATTGATAGCTGTGCAGGAGATTGGAAGGGCTGTAGGATGTACAATGTGATGAAAAAATTCTGACTAACTCAAGTTTTCAGCCTTGAAGCAAGAGGGCACCAAAACTGTGGTTAATTACAGGAATGAGTACTGTCTGTCAAAGTGTTTGAAGCCTTTGTCACACAGCTTTGTGGCATGAACTGTGATTAATATCAAGCTCACTTGATGGCCTGAGAACTTTCTACCACCCCTACAAGCAATGCAGACCTGTTGTGCAGAAATTCATTCGTTTCTATGTTTGTAATAAAGTGACTGGAATGAAAATAACACCACAAAAAAAAAAATAGCAATAATGGGGATTAGCTATTTAAGGTAAAAATCTTTTGCTTTCTAGTGGTATCTTGAGATATTGCAGGAGAGCCAGTGATTTCTGTGGATAATGTTCAAGCAGAATTGAATTTTTGATGATATAATCAACTCAGCCTTAAACAGCTATAACCACCTACTAAAATGGAAGTGCTGTATGAGAAATCAGCTGATTTTTTTTTTTTTTTATTTTTATAAGCCAACTACCACAAACAGTTCTGTGTTTTCAGTCAGTTGTAAGCTGATAGAAGCCTTGTCACACTCCATCCCTGGAGCAGATAAAGGACAATCCAAGCAGGCATTAATATAATGGTTTTATATTCATAAATATGATTTGCTAAAACTCTCCACTGAATTAAACTCAAGAAAGCAAATTATACTTAAGGGTATTACATTACTTCAAAGTTCTGGTCCTGGCATAGCCCAGCATGGTATGAGGTGCTCCATCAAATTCAGAGTTTGTTGGTTTATAGCAAGAAGTGTAGATTTAATAGCAATGGCAAGCTTATATTATGAATATAAAAGGATACTCAGGTGAGGTGCCTGCAGCCTGAATTTCTCAGGTAAAGTGTGCTCCAAATTAAACCTGCAGTAGGAAGCAGATATTTAGTACAGTAGGAGATCATTTTGTGATTTAAACCTAGCATCAAGTTCCCAACCAGGTGCACACACCTTGCAGGTCAGAACTCCTGAAGGGCTGATGAGTTCCCCAGCTGTTTGTGCACCAACAGTCTGTTGTTATTTACTTACAAGACAGGAATAATTTAGGATCTAGAAACCTCTCCTCACTGTCTTTGGTATGTTTTGTGAAAGCTGACAGTCAGTCCAGCATGCAGTTCTTAGGTTGCTGCTGAAATATCTTTGCAGGGCATTGTTGATGCCTTAGGATTTCACCTTTTATATTTTTATGTATTTGTAATCCTGCAATTCTTTAGTGTATAACTCTAAACTCCATACACAGTGTGAGCTGCTGCTTTCCCATTTTGGTCAGACACAATTCCTCTCTACCCTGGGAATCAAGGACACCTCACTGCCTCAGGCCCTGAGAGATGGAAACAAAAGTGAGTTGGGGGGAGCAAACTTGGGGTAAATGACTTCATTACCTGGAGCTGTAATTGGAAGATTAACCCTCAATATGTAAATGGACCAAACTTATAAAAGTGTGAAAACCTGTGACCTGTCATCCATTTTTGGGTGTATCCCCTGGGGGGGTTTTTTCTGCCCAAAATGCACCTGAAGGCCCTTCAATAAATATATCTGCTTTTTATTCCTTTAATTTCGTCTGGCCTCTATTTTTAGGTAGCCCAAAAAGGCATCATTGTGACTGAGTTCCTTTCAAAGGCAAGTAGCATCCCTTCCTTTAGAGCCTGGTTCAAAGCCAGCCAAAATCAACAGAGAAAACCTGAGAGGAGCTTTGCATCAGGCACCCTCTGCCATCCCAGATGGTGTGAGGGAGAAATAGATGCAAACTGAGAGCTTTGAGCAGCTTTTCACATTTCTTTCTTGAAGATGCTGGGGAATAATTGCAGAGACAACTCCTTTTTCTGCTTGATGTGGTTTAAAAAGAGATTTTCCTTACTGCAGCCTCCTGTTTAATGGGCAGTGCAGAACCTCTTTGTATTCTAGAAACCTGCCTGTCCAAAAGGTGTGTCTGTATTCTCTAGTACCAGGAGACAACAACTGCAGAGAGATGAATTCTGGTGATGCCTGAATATCTCAGCAGCTTCCTCTGTTCTGCAGAACTTGAGTTGATTCAGCATTTCATTTAAAAGTCTAATTTGTCATACATTTATAACAAAGTTTACTATGAGGGCCAGTAGTTAATCTTAGAATATTTGCAGTCTGTTGAATGGAAAAATATTGCAGCATATTTCTAGGTGAAAATCTTGTTTCCTTGGGAGATACTCTGACTTTACCATGCTGAAGCCAGAAAAATTAGGTATAGTATATTCAGGCCAGTGTGGTATCTCTTTCTGGATCTTGAAAGTCAGAAAGTTTAAGTCAAATATTTAAAATAAGAGCTACCTTTTATTTTACCATTATATTTGATCACAGTGAGCACCCTTTGTAGAATGCCAGAAGAGTCTTTTTTCTCTTTCATAGTATAAAGGCAAATGGAAGTACAAAAACTGAAAACCTAAAATGCAATAAATTACATTTCAGATTTTTCAACACCAATAATTCAGCTTTTAATATTTCAAATAAAGCACACTACTATCTTGCAAAAATAATATTGATAAACATATTCAAGGTTAGTTTAGCCACAAACACTTTGATTAATTTATCAGAAATATACTGGTGTGGTGGTAAAAACTTTTCCTATTCTTGAACAGTCATAGAAAATTTAGGTGTCTTCTGTGATTGTTTACCTAGAGCTTGCCTATAAATATTAAAAAATTCAGTGTGATGAAGTCACAGTACAAAACCAATTTGAATTTTTTATAGCCTGCACAAAAACCTACTGCAGTTTGTGCTTGACTAGTGTTGAATGAGGCATGAACTGAAATCCAGCTGTGACTGTTTTGATTTCCATTCATTGTTAAGTTGCATATCCAATTCAACCAATCCTTTACTGCATGTCAATCTATGCCAGCAAACTCCATTGCATTCCATCTTTAAACACTACCTGTGCAAAGGTGGCAAAAGCAGAGATTTTCTCTTTGGAGTGTGGCTCCAGTAAAGCACATGCATGCAGTTAAAAACCCCCTGCACCCCCAGAACAACAGGTCATTTGTATCATAGCAAGCAACTGCCAGAACAGGAAAATCCTTCATGATTGCAGCAAATAGCTTGAATGAATGCATTTTTATTTTAAATTTAGCAAGTCAAAACAGATCATGCCACTCCACAGCTTTGGTTCTGTAGTTTCTCTGGTAGCTGAGTCTATTTCCAGACGAAGGAAGGATGATTATGGAATTGTTTAGGTTGGAAAAGCCACTCTGTGCCCAGCCAGTAGCTCTGCAGGGGATTGTTGTGACCCAAGGGCAGGACCTGGCACTTCAGCTTATTGCACTTCATGCCACTGGGCTCACTGATCCCTGTGCAGGGCTCTCCTGCCCTCCAGCAGGTGGGCACTGAGCCAGCTTGGAGTCATCTGCACACTGACTGAGGGCTTGTCTGGACCATGGGTAAAGATTTTACACACAGCTGACCCCAATCCTGCGCCCTGGGGACCCTCACCTGTGACCAGCCCCAGCTGGATGTAACCATCCCCTCTGGGCTCTGCCATCCAGACAGTTTCCAGCCAGTGAGAAGTGCTGCTGCCCGAGGCAGGGGCTGCCAGCTTTCCCAGGAGGATGCTGTGGGAGTCAGTACCAAGGGTGTTGCTGAAGTCCAGGGCAACATCCTCATCTTTTCCCTTGTCCATTAAGTGTGTGTCTGTTGTTAGGACACTGCTGGGAGCCAAGAGAGCAGCCCTTTATCAGGCTGCTCAAGGACAAGAAACTATAACAATGATTAAACACCTGCTGGAGACATGTGCTATGTGATATTTTGCAGAAAGCATGTTTTCAAAGAGGTGTTGCCTTCTTGGACCAATGAGCCTTTTCTATTCTGTTTTGCATTAATTACTCTATATAAGTGCAGTGTTTCTTCAAATAAAGCTCTCTTTTGCTCCTCCATTACACAAAGAACTGTGCTGCATTATTCTTTCCACCACTCTCCCATAGCTCAAATGCAACAGGAGTCCTTGTCAGAGAAGGAGATCAGGCTGCTCGAGCCCACCTGCCCATCATGAACCCATGCTGTGTGAGCCTGATCCCCTCTAGGTGCTGTCTGATGGCCCCCAGGATGATCTGCTCCATGAAATTCCCCAGCACCCAGATCAGACTGACAGGTCTGAAGCTCCTGGGATTGTCATTCCCACATTTCTTGTAGATGGGCATCACATTTGCTAAGCCCCAGGCAGCTGGGACCTCACCGCTGCTGGGAAATGAATGAATGTGGCTTTGTCTGTGTTTTATCTCCATGTGCTTGCCCTGTTTTCCTCTGCTCTGGAAATGTCTGTCTGTCCTGAGACTGCAAGGAGCATCTCTGTCAGTGTGGGCTGCACTGCTCAGCTGTGCAATGTGCTCCAAATCACCTCCTGGCACTGGCACCTGGGGGAAAAACACCAAAGTTGTATAAATGAAATACTCAAAGTGCATATTTATGCTGAAGTGTTTGGCTTTACTGCCTGCCCATGTGTGTAAAGGTTGGCTATAAATGCCACTGGAGGCAGGCTCACACTATCCTGTTTAGGTGTTTTTTGTTTGTTTTTTTTTTTTTTTCTCCAAGAACAGCAGACTTGTGGTACTTCCATGTTTCTGTTTGGGACTAAATGCAGTGGGAGGTTGAACAGAGAGCAGAACATTCTCACCTCACAAAGATCAGGGCTGGAGCTGTGTTTGATTAGGAATATACTAATATCTAATTCTATTAGGGATATACTAATACTATACTAATAGATATGTACTAATATCTTATGGATATACTAATACTACACTATTAGGAATATACTAATATCTAATACTATTAGAGATATACTAATATCTAATACTATTAGTGATGTATTAATAATATACTATTAGGGATATACTAATATATAATACTATTAGGGATGTACTAATACTATACTATTAGGGATATACTAATATCTAATACTATTAGGGATGTACTAATATCTAATACTATTAAGGATATACTAATACTATATTATTAAGGATATACTAATATCTAATACTATTAGTGATGTATTAATAATATACTATTAGGGATTTACTAATATCTAATTCTATTAGGGATATACTAATACTATACTATTAGGGATAAACTAATACTCTATTATTAGGGATATACTAATATCAAATACTGTTATGGATGTACTAATACTATACTATCAGGGATTTACTAATATCTAATACTATTTGGGATGTACTAATATTATACTATTAAGGATATACTAATATCTGATACTGTTATGGATATACTAATACTACACTATTAGGGATATACTAATATCTAATACTATTAGGGATATACTAATACTGTACTATTAGGGATAAACTAATACTATATTATTAGGGATATACTAAGACCTAATATTATTAGTGATGTGTTAATACTATACTATTAGGGATATACTAATATCTAATACTATTAGGGATATACTAATACTATATTATTAGGGATATACTAATATCTAATACTATTTGGGATGTACTAATATTATACTATTAGGGATATACTAATATCTAATAATATTAGAGACATACTAATATCTAATACTATTAAGGATATACTAATATCTAATTATATTGGGGATATACTAATACTATACTATTAGGGATATAATAATACTATATTATTAGGGATATACTAATATCTAATACTGTTAATGATATACTACTATACTATTAGGGTTATACTAATACCTAATACTGTTATGGATATATTTTAGGGATGTGCAGAGCCTGTCATTTCAGTGGCTTGGATGTTGACTTGAAAGCAAACCTCACTTATCTTAACGCTGGCAGTCACTAAGGTCAGAATGCAATCTGTCATTACACAGTGGCTGTTCTTTGCAATCATGCTATTTATCCTGAAGGACCTGGAAAGACATCTATACTTTGCAATCCATGTCTCTCAGGAATTACAATCTCTTGTTGAAGTTGCTTTCCTAAAAGAACTGTCTTGCTGTTTTCTGCTGGTCCCTGTTTGTGTTTTTTTCCTCCTCCAGTTGTGATTTTTTAGTGTCCTGCCTGATGAAATCAGTTCAAGGTAATTTCAGCCAGCTCTCTACAGACCCTGCATTCTGGATCAGCTCCCAGTTTTGTTTCCTTTTTATAGGCTGAAAATGCTGTGGCTACCAACTTGTGACAAAGCTGAACCTGTCAAAAGAGGCTTCAGCATTTGAAAAATACTGCTTCCTATGAGGAAAGTAGAAATGAGGGCTCTTAAAGCAGCAGAAATCTAGTCCCTGATAGTGCAATCTGTGCCTTTATCAGCTTCTCCAGATGCTCCCTTTATGTGATTCCAGGAAGAACCTGTGCCATTTGTATTCCTGTCATTGGTGTTATGCTTCTTTTTGCAGAGAAAGGTAAGAGAGTCATCCAAAACAAAGCAGAAGCTTGAACTCACCTCTGCAAAGCTCTTTAAGATGAGAAACTTCCTTCAGAGCAAATTAAATGATAGAGTGGAAATCTTTCACTTATTCAGATCATCAGGATGAGAGTATGTTTATTGCTGTTTACTATGTATAATGTGTGTGCATGTGTATAAATACATAGTGAAGAAAAATTTTAAATTAACTTATAATACTAGTTAGGAAAAGTTTTTTTCAAAACCTTTGATAAACCTCTGAGGTGAATTTCAGGTTGAAATTTTGTTTGGCTTTGTTTGTCATCCAGTTCCTGGTGAAGGAAAACAGTGGAAGGAAATAATTCAAAAAAGGAGAGAAAAAACAACAAACCAAATTGAATGTAAATTTATATAAATGAGTTTAGAAAGCACAATATTCTTTGAAAAGCATGAAGGTTTTAACCAGAATGTGTGATTAAAAACTGAGTCAATCATGCTTTTTCATTAAAAATGTAGGCATTTGGGCCAGTTCCCATTTTAGCATCAAGCATGTAAATATGCCATTAAGAAATGCTTTCAGTCTAGCATTTGAATTTCCAGAAATAATGCTTAAAATCTTAATTTCTTGTAATTTGTGGTGAAAATCTTGTGACTGATTCTTTTTCACAGGCATTAGGGAGATGTTTGTGAATTCCTGGACTGGCAGTTAATGTGGAAACATCCTTAGCTCTTGAGCAGATGCAGTTTAAATGTGTGACCTCTTCCCAAACCTTTTAAGATGGTCCTGCTCATTTTTGTTGCTGCCTTTCACAGAGGATTTCAGGGCTATTGTAAAGACTGGCAAACAAACCCTTGCTCATTTCCTTGCTTCTCCATGGCTGCATTTTATTTTCAGGGTGGAACTTCCATTTGTCTCTTCTCTCTTATATTTCAAATTTTCTCTTCATTCATCCCATCGTTTCTCTGACATTGAATTTCAGTCTTCAAGGGAGATTGAAATTAGAAAGGGTCTTAAGCTTATAAAATGTCCTGTAAAGGTAATTTTCACTTGTCAGTTGATCCAAATTTTTAGAGCATAAGCTGAGTTGGGTACTGTCTCTTCTATGCCATCCTAAATTTATATTCAGTACTGGAACAGGATCTTCACCAGAGGCAGGAAGAGGTATTGGCCATTAAAAAGTAACATTATAGTGCACTGGAAAAGGTTATATTGTGAGCCCCTGATTTAAATGGGAGGAGATGAGCTTCCTCTTTTATTTACAGCACTGTAATTATGGAAAGGAATTTTTTTCAAACAGTTATATTTCTTCTACTACTTTTACCATCCTGACCCCCTATTGGCCATTGTGCTCTCAGTGTAATTAGTATGATATAGAGCACAACTGATTGTCATTCCAGGACAGCAGTTGGAAGGCAAATAAATTCTACTAAAAAATCCTCACTGGTGTCCCAAAGAATTGTGATCCACAGACAGAAAGCAGAGAAATAGAAATTTTAAATTTAATATGTTTGAAGTTTTAAGCTCTATATTTTTTTTGTACCTATTAAGAGTCATTTCATCAAGCTCTTACCACAGTAAATTAGTTCTGTGAAGCTCTTGCAGGGGGATCAGTGATGTACTTGGGAGCTGTACTCTTGGATTAGTCCTTTTTTAACTTCCATAACTACCTGACAAAGGGCAATTTTTTGAATTTATGCTCATTGAAGCCAACTGCTGTCCAGCATTGATTCAAAACAATTCTCAACCCCACTTTTCTATCTCAGAATTTTCCAAACCTTCTTCACCTGCAGTCTAATTGTAGAAAATAACCATTGGGTTGGATCTTTAGCAAGGTGTTTTTACCTGAACAAGCTTCTTCCAGGTTACTAACCTGGGATAATGGGTCAGAATACAATAATGGGCCCTAGGGCACATCACACCAAGGCAATTGCAACACTGAGCCATTGGCAAAGGTGATGAATAGAAATAATACTCTGAAAAATGTGTGCACTTTGGATTTAGCAGGGAATGTGTCTGGGAAAGAGCCATTCTCCTGTTGTGGCTGTTCTGCACCTGTTTCAAAGGGTATGAAAGTGTTTGTGTGTGAGCTGTGTAACTTCAAGGAAGAAAAACACCACCAGTGGTTTTTCTCGATATCCAATCTAATAAAATGATATTTTGGCAGATCTGGAAATGCTGTTTCCTGTTTGGCTTCCCTCCAGTGTTATTTCTAAGGATGGATGTGAAGGAGTCAGTTAAGATGAAGGGGTAACTATTCCAGTAGACTGTAACCACACAATTCCAAAGAATTCTCACTAAATCAATCCTCTTATTAAAACAAGGCATGGAAAATGTTCTATCCACTGTCCTGGCAAGCAGCACTGGAGCACTCTTTCCTGCATGTAGCTGTACCCTGAGGCTCCTTGTTCTGAGCTCCAAATACCCAGATTTGGTTGGTAATCTGAAACCTTCCCAATGAGTCCTCCTCCTTCAAACTGCTTTTGGAAGTTAATATTTGTGTACTTTACAATTTGTCTTCAGCCTACCTGGTTCTGCCCTAGATTTCTGAGTAGAGCACTAGTGCTAGTCAGAATAAACCAACAGTGCTTTCCCAAAGATCAGGCTGTCCTAAAGCACTGACTTAAAACCATTGATGAGGGGAAAATGCTTGGAAAACATGCCCAAAGAAAATATGACAGATAAGTAACATAAAGTGGGTCCAACACTGAGAGAAAAATGTTCTGAAATACTGCACTGACACAGCCTACTTCAAAAGACTAATCCCTTGAGGTGGGCTTTGTATGACAGATTATAAAAATTGTTCTTTAATCTCTGGGAAACCAGAATATAAGAAATCAGATCAGTGGCTCAGACCTGCCTTAGCCTTTGCCCTTTGTGTGAGCTCTGCCTAGTTGTGGGTGCCCAGGACTTGTTTCCTCTTCATAATTGTGTGTAAATTGAAGAGATGCTGCTGGTGTGAGCCTGGATGCTTGTGCAGGGAGGTGTTTAGGAGGGCAGCTGCTGCACACATGTCCAGAACACACCCAGCTGCTGTTGGTGGTTCCCAGCCCCATGAAACCCAGGGCTGGAGCCTGTGGTGCTCACAGCTCTGCAGTTTTGTGCAGACCACTGGGGAGATGTCTGAGACAGCTCATTTGGGGTATTCTAGACTCCCTTTTTTGAGTCTCTGTGTTGATGTTGTTCATTCAAATCGCCTCCAGGTGGTTTTGCTGCAGTAGGCACAGGAAGTGAACAGCTGGAAAATGGGAAAAGCCATTGCTCTGCTGCTGCAGGTAGGCACAGGAGCATCTTCAGACTGAGAAGAGTGCAAGAGAAACAGCACATTAGAGCCAGGAGAGCCTGCTGTCCAGCCCCCTGTGTTACCTGCTCTCCTGAAGTTTTCAGTCCTGTGCAGTGTGCCCCTGGCTCTGCAGCAGCTCAGTTTGCATCCAACACAAGCAATAACACAATAAAGCACAGCCCAGCTGCACTTCTGACCTCCCTGCTCTCAGCTCCCAGGGCTGCTTTGCACAGATCACTCTGGTTTGGTCTGCTGGAGGCTCTTGGCTCACTGGAAACTGGAGCTCTGCTCTGCTGTGGGGTTACTCACACTCCTCTGATAAAGTGTTTTCCAGACCCTGTGGATCTCCTCATCCCCAGGAAGCTGAAAGGCACAAGTGTCCCAGTGAGCTCTTGATTGAATTCTAATGTACTAACATTAGGTCCTTTTTTTTGTTTTTGTTTTTGTTTTTGTTTTTTGGGTTGGATTTTTTGTTTGTTTTTATTGTTTTTTTTTTTCCCCCTAGGAAGCTTTGACTACCATGGAAAATCACTATTCCAAAGGGCTTTTCCTGCAATAGTTGTGAATCATTTGTAAATCAGCAACAAGAACTCTGCCCTAAAGCAGAATTTCTCCCTTCAAGTGTGCTTTTCAAAGCAGTCTGCTGCCATTTCTCTGATTTGATAGGTCCTGTGGACTCCAGAAAGATGAACACCCCAGGATGCAGGTTGGGAGTGGCACCATCACCCTGCAGAAGTCATGGGGGCTCTGCTCCAATGGTGAGATAAATTTATCAATTTATCTTGATAAATAATTAAAAAGGTGAGGTGGAAATACAGTGTCCTCATGGCCAGTAGGTGCCTTGAGCAGAAGGAAATTGAAAGCTCCTTACAAGTTGCTGGTTTGCCCAAACAATGGTGGTAGCATTTGTCTTTAACAGGTAGTTGTTGAAAAAGTTACATCAGGAACACACACACACATATAAATTGTTTTATCTCTCTTGTAGTTCTGTGCTATTAACCTGAAATGGATGTAGTACTGGAAAAAATTAGAAAAAAAATTGCATTTAGGTTTGCACTGTCTGGGAAATGAACTTGTGTATTCAGTGCTGAGTTTCTGATGACTTAAACTGGTACTGTGAGGCACAGAAAACTTTGTTATTAAACTGTAAATCTTATTTAAATTCCTTATTTGACATTGAATTTGGCAGAAGGATTTGAATTTGGGCTCCAATTCCAGAGATAATATTTTTCCTACCTTTTTTTCTTCTTTCTAGCTTAAAGAAATCTGTAAAAGTTGATCTTTGTTGGGTACAACACATTGTCTCCCTGACTGCTGGAGGTGGAGCTCGTGGAGTGCCACAGGATGGTTTTGGCATTCACCTGGTAAAGGGGAAAAGGGCACAGGGAACCTGAAAAGCTTCAAACTCTCTAATCACAGTGACACTGAAAAATTTCAGTGGAGCAGCTGTGTATTCTTCCAGGTGACTTCCACAGCTCTACACTGGAGGATGCATATTGTTGAATCCTTCAACTTTTAAACTCTGTTTTCATCTCCATGCACCCAAATGACATTATTGGCACCACAGAATTGCACATGGAATTGCAAGGCTTGTATTAACTGTGCAGAGATGTTCTCTAATTTATTTTTTTTTTTACATGAAACAACAGAGGAATAAAACCAAAGTGTAAGTTAAGCTGATAATGGAATGAGCAAAGGTTAATTTTTCTTAGGAGAATATCTTTCTGAGGGGGTGGAAGAGTAGTGCAGGAATCAGATTTTAACAAGATAGTAAAATAGTTTTTCTTGAAACAAGGGCAAACAGTGTTCTTGTACAGCCAAAATACAGTGGAAAAAAAAGTGAAAATGGCATCTTTCCCTAAAATACTGGCAGTTTTCCCTGTTCATATCATGGAAAGGATTCTTTCAGTGGTAGGATTTAGAAAACACTGATGGTTTTTAATTTTTTTTTTTTTTTATAGAGAGAGTAAGAATTTCTTATGTGGCCAGGAGTAAGGTATTGTAATTTCTATGTCTCCAGCAGCTTGGATTTCTTTCTGTGTGCTGGCATTCCACTCTTGGTGCTAATGTGCTGTGCAGGAAGAATTACATTACACAGCTCTGCTGTGCAGCTGGGACTTCCTGGAGCTTTGCATTTTTAAGGTTTTCCCCATCATACCCTGCAGCCAAGGCAGCAAATAAATTTTGCAGGTCAGATGCTGTGGAGAGCATTTGTGGTGGGGCAGGAATTAATATTTGTGGAATCCAGATTGCTCCACGTGCCCCAGCACTGTTCAGTTCTGTGCTGTTTGATATCTCAGAATTCATCCTTGGGAATAGTGTGATGTAGCAGGAGGGAAATGAGATGCAGTTAGCAAACTGATAATTGGAAGTAATAAAAGCCTGAAGGAAATGCATAAAACTCTTCCCAATCATGGTATTTATGGGCCCAAACTGTTAGAGAGATATTTATGGGTTCGATGGAAATACAAAACATATGGTATTTTTATCCAGAAATATTCTTTCAATTACACCCTGCATGGATCTCATAAACATCCCTCTTTCATCTAAAAATTCTTCAGTACATTAGGTAAGAAACATCATTCCATTTCGTAGGGGAATGTGGTAAACAAACATCTCATTCTAACAGATGTTGAGGAGTCTTGCAGATTTCCATCAGCAAAAGGAATATTCTATAAGTTTTGGCTCTGGCAGCTCAAAGTAATGCAGCTGTTGGGCCACACATCCTGTATTTTGCTCTTCTATTTGTTATACTGGAGAGTGTGTGCAATCAGTATATTTCTTCCTGATTTTCATCTGTTAAGCATAAGCATCTTAATCTGCTTTTTATTTTTTCTATGTGCTACATCTCTCCTGCTTTGCAAATGTAGCAAAGTCTCATACCTTAATGGTTCCTCGATTCTCTCTGTATAAGAAATTTCTGAGAGTCCCTTCTCCAGTGTTTTAGTCTCTGGAAACTGTGCTCATAGGAACAAATCTGGACTCTCCATCCTGCATTATCCATTCCACCAGAAATTTGCTGTTTCACAGCAAGCCAGTGTTAACTAAGCCAGTGACTTCTAGGATCTGCAACTGGGCTTTGCCTACTGGGAAGGAAGATACTCTAGGAATAGCTGTGAGGGTCAAGTCCAAAGGCAGTTCTGTGCCTCATCCTGGCTTTGAGTGAAGCTTGATCCCAGCTGTTGTCTCTGTCCCTGCCTTTCCTGGAAGGAGGGATCAGCACTGGCTCACAGCTGTCCCTTGGCTGGGAGTGGGAAATATTGTGCAACCTTTGTGCTGAAGTGGAGGTTTCCTGAGGTGGGACTCATAAATGTTGAGCTTGTGTTGGTAGACAGGGAATCAGGGATTTTTTATTGGTTTTTTTTTTTTTTCTTATTTTTTAAACACCTTGATGGATGTTGGAAAATCATGTTTTGTCTGAGACACTGTGCCTGCAAAGTTTCCTGGGGGTCAGGAATCTTGTGTGTTTGAGCTGTTTGGTGGAAACCTTGCCATTGCAGCTCTGGGCTGGAATAGAAGTGTTTGATGAGCCCCTTAAGCATGGCACTATCAAACTTGTCCCAGATATTGCCATTTTTTAAGGGAAGTTCCCATCCTGCCTCACCTGCCATGGCTGCAGCTTGATTCCATCAGCCCCTCAACTTTCCTGCACAAAAGTGAGTCTGTCAGGCATGCCTCATGTTAAACCAAAATCAGCTATTTTTATTGTCTTTTCTGAATTTGTCTTGTTGGTTTGTCTTGAAGTATTGGACATGCTTATCTCTGCCCAGGAGGGTTTGTAGGAAGATGTCAGCCCATGAAAGTTACAGATTTGGTACTTGCCCCAGGCTTTAAACCCTCTTTATAAAAGTTTCCTTCCCACATTTTCCATCTTTTTTTCAGCTTTAGTCTCCTATCTGTCTCCTGGTTTGACTTCACTGTTATAGAACATCTCTTATTCTGGGTCTTGGAAGTTACAGGATTTCCCTCAGTCACTTTTTTCTTTCTCAGCTTCTTCTCTTTGTTCAGTTTATTCTATAACGTGCTGGAGAGAGAAGTGTCTACATTGGAGTTGCTTGCTTTTGTTGTTTGGTTTTGATTTTAAATTGCAGCACAGCCTGAGCTGGTGAAAAGCAAAATTCTTCCCATCTTCTTGATCCTCACTGGAGTCTTGTAGGGAAGGTGAAGTTTATTTGCATGTCTAATGGGTGTGTCTGTATGGCTGCATCTTAAGTGCAGGTTGTGTCTCCCACTCAGAATCTCCTGGCATGGTACTTCTCTGTATTCAAAAGGCTAACAACAGAGAAAATGGGAAAATATATTCTCTTAGAGTCAGGGAGCACTAGAGGAGCTAATTTTCCTGATTCCCTGACACACGCATCACTGATCAGTGTATATAAATTATTCAGATGTTAAAAGGATCACAGATGTAAATACAAAAGGAGTTTGTAGCAATAATCACAACAAGCCAATGCTGCTAAATTACTGAAGCAAATTATTCATGTCTTCATCCTGCAATTTTTTCTGTTTGACCTTTAAACTCTGCATTGTGCTGTGGGTGTAGAGTACTGAGGTAGGAGGGGAAGCCACGTGGCAGAGGGTTTTCTGGGAATTCTCCCAAAACACAGCAGCACAGTGGGCAGGAGGTACCAGCAGGGCTCATGGCTCCTCACCAACCTGTGCATGAATGGTATTTCTGAACCTTCCATCCTCCAAACGTGAGCACTGCTTTGAAAACATTTGAAGTGACTTTGGGGGATGGTCACTGCTGAGCTCAGAACCACACTGTTAAAACTCAGCTGTAGTGACAAGGAGGAGTACAAAGGGCTGATTGACCCTGGGTTTGGATGGCAGGTGTGTGACCAGCTGGGCTGGTTTAGCTGGGAGAAAGTTCTCTGTCCATGTGTTAAGCCCTGGCCTCTGTCCCAGCTCCCTGCTCTGTGCTGTATGACTCTACACTAGTCTGGCAGGAGATAGAAATATTGATGGAAGAGCTTTTTTTTCTGAATAGGTAGACTGAGGACCTTGTGAAGATCTTGGGATGCACTTAGAACTTAATAACACACAGGATAAAAGTCAAATTTTCTTCTAGATGTCTCCCTATGAATAATAAATTCATCCTCATAGCAGGTGAGAACCACCTTTCCTCATTCATGCTTACAAAGACCCTACTTCCAAGTAGTGATGCAGCCTGTTGTTTTAACTTTTTCATGTTGAAGAAGTCTCCTGGTGAGACAGTTTTGTGAAGCTGGTGTCAATGGATGCAGCTTCAGCATTTCCTCTTTTATGTGTGAATTAGTGCTGTGGAAAAACAGGGAAGGGTGTTGCTGCTCACACTGAGCCTGTGCAATGCTGGTCCAGCCAGCTGCCTTACAGGCTGTGCAGCAAGCTGCTGCTACCCTAGGAGGGCTGACAGCATCCTTTTTCAGGATTTGATCACAGCAGCTTTATTTCATAAATGTGAAACCCTGCTGGGAAGCCTGGGAGCTCCTGGGAGCAGCAGCCCCATGCCAGGCCCTGGTATAAGCTATGATCTCACATCAACTTCCACACCTGGAGGTGCCAGAGAACTGTGAAACCACTTTTGGAAAAGAGGAATGACGTCTTTAGGGGACCAACACTTGAAAAAATATTGCAATTTCAGCATCTAACTTTTTCTAGATAAAGACAGACAACTCTTCTGCATCCACTGCTGCACTCCTCTATGGAAGATGATAGGCTGCCTTCACCCTGATGTCAATCATGCAATTCTTGGCATTAAAAAAAAAAAAAATTCCTGAAAAATCTCTTGTTCTTGCCAGTTTCCACTAAATCATTCATCCAGTGCAAGCAGATGAAATATTGGAATCCCACAGGCAGCTTTGGTCAGTTTAAGGGAATAATGCAGCTGCCTTGTGGCTGTGCAGTATTTGTTTGGGGCAGCTGAACTAAGCAAATAACAAAACTGTGTGAGCAAATCCCTCCTCCCTCCAGCTCCAAAACCTGTAGTGGTAATGCACCAAGGGTTGGCTTGACCCATTTTAATCTAAGAGCAGAACTCCTGCCAAATTTGAGGATAAGCATGACAACCTCTACACTGATTTATCAGAGTGAAAGGTGAGTTGCATTAGTAGTTTTGGAATTTATTGTAGTGGATAAATGGCATTTCCATCAGCAAAAGAATGAGAAAGTTGATTTATAACAGATAACTCCAATAATTTCTGAATTTCCATATTAATAGAAAAGTGGTACTTAAAATTTTTGCTATTATCCCCATATGTGCCATCTTCTTATAAATATGGAAATTTGGCAATTATCTGAGAAGTACTTTATTTTCAAATTATACCATAGAAATTAATGAATGAATTTTTTTTTTTTTTTTTTTTTTTTTTTTTTGCTATCACATTTTTAAGTATTTTATTGGATCTGGACTACTGTGTTGAAAGATGAACTCTGCTTGGCAATGTTTGATGCTGTACCTAAAACTGGATGGTTGCTAATTAGTTAATTTTCCTTTAACCAAAAGCACAGAACTGAGCCATACTCAGATGAGATGCTATTGATTTCTTTCCTTCTGTTTTATGACTTTCAGGACAACCTGCTGAATAGGAACTTGCAAAAGATATATTGCTCCTGGAAAAGGAATTCAGTAAAACAGCATTGATGGTGAATAAAACTAATGCTAAAACTCTATCTCAGCACCATTATGTGGGGACAGGGTAAATATTAACACCTGCATGAATGAGTCCTTCCATACATGCTGGTTTGGGAATGGGGCAGTGCCAGCCATATGGAAGGAGAAAGCCTTGGAGCATCAGGCAGACACTAGAACTTGTCTTGGGTTGCAATGCAGGATGTGACCAGGGCTGTTTTCTATCACCATCTGTTAAAACCAGCTGGGCCAGTGTTCTTTATCTTTTCCACAACCCATCCTTCCTCCAGGAGATATCTCCTGTTAATGGGTCATTGAGTCCCAGTGCATGACTGATAAAATTCCATCATCCCACTGGGAGATGCTCCAGCCAGGGGAGGAGCCAAACATTTCCTACCCAGATAAAAACTGAGATTTGGAACAGCAGAGCAGCCTTTTCCACTGGATTCCAGAGGAAAGCCAGACCTTCCCACATCATCCCTGGACCTTCAGAGGAAACTGCACCTTCTCCAGGAGCACTGCTCCAGCTGAACCACATCTGCCACTGCAGGAGGATGCAGCCACCATTGAATGGGACTGTGCCAACACCCTGACTGACTGACGGGTGTCAGCTTGGATTCTGACTCTGGCAGGGCTGGGATTGTTCTGTGTAATACTGCATTTCTATTTTAATTTTCCTAGTAAAGATCTGTTATTCCTAATTTCCATATATTTGCCTGAGAGCCCTTTAATTTCAAAATTGTAATGATTTGAAGGGAGGGGGTTTTTATTTTCCCTTTCAAGGTAGACTCCTGCCTTTCTCAGCAGACACCTGTCTTTTCAAACCAAGACAAACTTGATGGATAGTACAGTACCTGGAAGAAGAAGAAATGTCTGGAATTCAGGTGGTTCACATGGAAAATTGCCCTGCTAGGGGTTTGATTATATATTATACATATATAATCACACAACTATAACCTGTGGGCAGATTGACATCAGAGTTTTCTGTTGTTTTGGGACTCACCAGAGACACTCAGCTGTTGCACATTGCCACATGCCTCCTTTGAGTCATTCTTTATATTGATGCAGAGTGAAAGTTATGGAAATGGGTTTATTTCTAGTGAAAAAGCAAACTTCCCCCCTGTGTACAAAAGGCACCAGATGGGGCTTTCCTCAGTGGAGTTCTGAACCAAGTCAGCCAGTGAGAATTGGCCATGTGAAAGTTGTTCTTGTTTCTATAAAGATGCCTGTACCTGAGGAGCCATGGTTGTCTTAAATTCTGTATCTAGGAGCTTCCATGATGAGAAGTTAAGCTTCCCCCTAGATATCTCACTTTGATTTGTTTTCTAAGTGCAATGTTCAGCTCAGGGAAAATAGATTTCATAGGAAAGCACCATTTACTGGGAGAAGACTTATTCCTCAGGAGTAAAACACCTTAAAAAAAAAAAAAAAGTGCTTTCATTTGGTCTTTCAGATAGATGTTAGACACTTTATACTGCCTTATATTTACATGGAAGATTAGCAGTCTGTACATCACAGAATTATTTCACTTGAAAAGTTGATGTATATGACATTACTCTATGCCTTTTTCTCCCCTTAATCATGAGAAGTGTCTGGTGAGGTGCCCACATGCTTTTCTTACTGCAAGCATTGCTGACAGATTAAGTGATGGTTCATTTCATGTAGCATGTATGTTACATTTCATGTAATCATGTATGTGAATTGATAGCAGGAAAGCTGAGGCACAGGGTTTAGTACACCTTGTTCAAATTTGGAGCAAGTGTCTAAACACGGCAGGGGGAAATATTTTGGGTTTTTTTGGTAAATTTTCTGTATCAAAAAAGGATTTAGTGTGTGAGTATCAGCAGAGGCTGAGAGTGCAGTGGAAAAGCAGTGACTGGGATGGCCTTGACTGTGAAAAACATGGAGGAAATAGATCATTAGATGGACATGGACATTGTGTTAATAAGGAAAACAGTTTAGAAAAGGATTTGGCATCTTTATGTATGAGAATGTAGTGATGGTCCAAAGTTGATAACCAAAGCATGGATTTTTACCAGAGTGAAAGTGGCACCAATCTGAATGTCACTTTCTCAGAATGTTCTTCCTGCATCATTTGTAGGATGTATGCTTTGCTTTTTGCCTTTGTGTGGTTGAAAAGTGCCCCACTCCCTGAGCTGTGAGTCCTGCAGTGGGGAAAAGCCTCATATGGAACAACAGGGACTGAAACTGCTCCCATTTACAGCACTGGCTACTCCAATCTTCACAATGATTTCATCAGCCTCACTTGGGAAAACAGGAGATGTTTGACTCACCTGGGCAAATTGATATTTCAGAAATGGCTTCTGCAATCTTCCTGTGCCTTGACAGTTGGTCTGCAGCACATGAAACAGAGCAAACACTCTTTCATATTTGAAATTGGAAGCAGGCACCTTGAAGCATATCTTGAGTGTGCTTCTGTTCCATATGGAATTATGAGACAAGATTTATTTTTTTTAATGTTTCTGTGTCCTTCCTGTTAAAATGTAAACTCAGTCTGGGGCTCTGGGAAGTACAGAGCTTGGATGCAACAAGAGTTACACAGTTCTGGGAATTTTGCTGCAGCGGATGTTCTGATACATTTTTAAGGAGTCTGTCTTCCTTTCAAGCTCAGCCACTTTTATCCATTAATATTTTCTATGCACCTGATGGAAATCAACTTTCCATCCTGTTCAGCTGTGTTTTAATCAGGCTCAGGATATTTTTTCTGGGGAGCTGGGAGTTTCAGCTGTGAAGCTGATGTTTTGTTCCACACAGAAGGACAGAAAAGTAAACAGAGAAAATGGAAGGATTGTTGAATGCATTTGGTTTTCTAACATCTCATTGTCACTACCATGCACTATTGCTTTTTGCTGCCTCCCTCTTGAGATAAAAATGGGTTTAGTCCTTGAATTTATGGAGTTCAATTTTTCCTTTGCAGATTCACAGCCTACAGACTTGGCCTTTGTCTGGGTTTTCAAACAGAAGTGATTTGCACGTTTCTTCCATTTTCACTGTCCACAGGCTGATGGATTTACCTGAACTGAATTCCTGGGTGCATGGGATGCTGCTTCACCTGGCTTCAGAACAGGCTTTTCCTTTGATTCAGCACTAGTTCATGAGCTGGTTTCCTTGGACTTCATTTAGGGATGATGGCACAGTGTGGGTGAAGGTATTGCAGACTTCCATCGACCAGGAGTTCCAGCCCTGAGGGTTTTTTCCAGATGACATCCTGGGCTGAGGAAAAAGAACATTCACTAATTAGCTGGCAGCTTCAGTTTTCTCAGTCACTGCAGTGGAGTTCACACATTGCTGCTCTGCTCAGTCAGACCTTTTGGCCTGGGAGGCTCCTTTCCTTTGGGAGTGATTAAAAGTGACTAAACCAGCACTCTTCAGTCTGTGGCACACTGGGCAAACAGATCAGTAGCCAAAGGGATTTCTCCAGAGGGGCAGAGCTGAACTGGCTTGTGTCTCCACAGTAGGTTGTGTGGGACAGGCATTCAGGGAATTGATGGAGAGAATGAAAGGGGAAAGGCAGCAGTTGCTTAAGGGTGTTGTTTCAACAACTTGGCTGCTGGAGGTTGGCTTTTCCAACTGGAAACTGGAGAAAAGAGATGGTTCCTCAAACCTAGGGCTCTCCCCCTTATTGCCAGTGATCACACAGGCTTTTTGTTCCATGCCAGAGACCTGGAAGAGATTGCAGCTGGGATCCATACAATCCAACTGGACATTTGCTGTTGATGCAAAGCTTTCTGCTTTTGTCCTCACTTCTCTGGATTTGCACTGGATTCTGCTAATGAGACTTAAAAGGAATAAGAACTGACCTCAAATTGAGACTGGGCTGTTCCTGCAGAGCCATCCAAACTGTTTATTATATTGATCAGTTAAGCCCCATGAATTCTTCAAGTTAGTCAATGATGTGAACTGACAAGTTAAATTATTACAGTGAAAGCCCTGCTGTGCTAACTTAATTTATGTTGTAGGGCCTCAAAACAGATTTTTATCTGACTGCATCTTTTTTTTTTTTTCTTTAAGACTAGAGTGGGAATTTTCCTTTTGAAAAGCAGAGCTTTTTTGTGAGGATGAATCACATCAAGTCAGCTCTCCACTGAAACTACAAATAATGCTGCTTTTATTTAAAATTCAATAATACAGGCATCTGGAGCTATAAATGCTTTCTACAAGTTGTGTGGGCCTTGGGAAGATCCAGGCAACTTGCATCTGTATCACATTTTTACCTTAGCTGACTTGAAATATCTGGATTGGGGGCATGCTATTGATGTGAATGAGAAACTGGGGAGGAAAAAAATGTGGAAGAGACACAAAACTTGTGGATTCTGATGGGTACAGCCCTGGGGAAGAGGAGGGAAAGTGCTTTCTGCAGTGCTGCAGTCAGGTCTCCTCTCCTCACTCAGGGCTCAGAGCCAGGGAAATGCTGCTGGAATGTTGTGCCCAGTCAGCCTCGAGTGTGGGACACAGTTGTGCACTCACAAAGCAGCCTCAAAGGAGCTTTGGTGTCATGGCAATGAAGCTGATGACAGCCTGGAAAAAAAGGAAAATGAAATGGGTTTTTGCCTCTTTACTGTATACTCATATGAGCCCTCAAGTGAGACAGCTTAAGGAAAAAAATTGCTGCCTTGCAGAAAAGGAGGAAAAACTAGTTTTGGCAGGTTTCCTTTGCATATAGCTTGCCCTGGTGTGTTACAGCATAATATCTTCCTGCTGTGGTGCTGCATTTCTTTGGAACAAAGAAGGGAATTTTATATGGTGCCTGCGAATGTATTTATGAGGAATCAGGGTTAAAAACTGATTAAAAAAATGTCTCTAAGCTGGTGGGCACTGGACTTGCTCTGCTTGGAAAAGGAGCAAAGGCTCCATCCATGCTTTCCTTGCCATCTTTACACATGGGCTGAGCTGCCACAATCTGTGACTCTGGGCTGGGTGTTCATATTTGGGGATTGCTGGACCATGGCACACTGGCAGATAGATCATCCAATTATTGCAAGGACTACATAGCCATTAATTATATGATTAGTAGTGCAGCCATTAGTTGTTTGGAGTGATTTGCTTGGCTCCTCATCTTGTTTTTGTTTCACTCATTTCATATTTATGAGGATTTTATAAAACAAAAGAGATCTGCAACTTCAGATTTAATTACTTAAATATTACTGTCTTGGCAAATGGCCCTTTCCAAAATGCAAATATCTAAAATTTGTACAGTGCAAGATTTTTAGGTTAAAGTGTGAGTCAGTGAGGCTGATTTATAAGAAACCTGGGAATTAAATGCTAGATTTTCACTTAACTAAATGGATGTTTGTTTTTATTTCTCAAGGATGCTGTCTTGCAGTGTCCAGCCCTTCACCAGCAGATGCTCTGAAGCTGAAGTTCAGCAGGAAGATGTCCCAGCTGCAAACCCACAGCAGCAGGCAGCAGAGCTCCTGGAACATCCTCTACAAACACCACAGTCTCTTAAAGCCAAGTGGATGCTTTTATTGCAATTTTCTAGGTATATGCACTTATATTCCTGTGGGGTTTTTTTTCTGCTGTAATTATCCCACTCAACAATATAATTATCCATGCTCATGATCTACATACTACCCTTTCAAAGTTTTGTTTGGCTGCTGAGTTCTCAGAACTGGGCAGACTTAATGCACTTACACAGACACTTACAGATCCTGTCACTCTAACAGGATACTCAGGAAGCTGTTCAGACTCTCAAAGGAGCTTTTAGAGCTCTTTTCAGGTTCTTATTTATGTAAGTTTTTGCATTTTGACTTCGAGGACACAAACGAAGAAATGGTCTGCCTGCAGTCAGCTTGAAGCTGGTGAGTTTTTCAAAACAATATATATATATATATATAGCATGTATTTTCAGGATTTTTTTGCCAATTAGTCAAAAAGTTTTGGTCTGATTTTTTTTACCTGTACACTCTTGAAGATAGTTGTGTGTATATGTATATGTAAATGTACACATGTATGTAGAAAGTTGAAAATTCCTCTAGACTTCAGGGAAATATTCCAAAGGTGTTGACATTTCTCACTGGTTGAGCCTTGAGGAGCAGGGCTGTCAGCCTGGGCCTGACAGAAACTCCTGAGGTCATGGAGCAGATCATATATCATATATCATTTTTTCTTTGACTAAGGGAGAGTTCCTGCAGTTATCTTTGTGTAGGGGCAACTTTCAGGGCAGCTCTTGATGACAGTGAGCAGCATATGTGACCAAAACTATCACCATTTATAGTGAGTCATTGTCACTAAATATAGAGCTTTTCTACTGCTTCTGGCTGATGCTGAGCTAAATTTGAAAGACAGAATAGACAATTCCAGTTCTTATCATGCATGCTCTGATTTTTTTGGGGTATCTGAACCGCCACATGCAGTTTTTTTGCTTGAAAACTGTGGCTTTTGTGTTGTTTTTGTTTAGTGTTCTTCATTTCCTGGTTATAATCAGAGGTTCAGTGAATGCTGAGAGCCACCCTGGAGTCCCTGGCCACACTCACTCTTCTGTCTCCCTTTCAGAAATGTTTTTTGGTCCTTATGCTGCCCATAACCTCCCTCTTCCCAAGGCACTGGGGCAAACACCTTGAGCAGCATTTACCTGACTGAATACCTCACTGATCTTGGGGTTTTTTCTCATCTTTTCATGTCCTGGGTGCTGAACTAACATGTCTGTCTGTTCAGGACATCACCAGGGTGTCTCACAGACTCCTGAAGACCTTGTTCCAGTGATGTCTCCAAAGTGGAATTCTCCCAGAGGGAAGTCTTCCTGTTGCCTATAAGAACATTTGCTCACCAAAAATCATTTCTTTCTAAACTGCCTCAGGCTTGGAGGTGCCTCAGGCACCAGTTTCAAGCCCCAGAAGGATCAGGACAAATGTCTCAGTGGGAATCACTGCTGTTCCTTTGGTCTGTTGCTTTCCTGCAGACAGAGGATGTTTGTCAAAGGTTCTGTTATTAAAATATTCCCATTTGAAACAAATGGTGGCTGATTGCAGTGGAGAGTTAAATAAAACCAAAACATATATTTCTAATCCTTCATTGCCTTAACCAAAGTTTGTCCCAAGTATTCTGGAAAATGCCTAGAAAGTCTTTCAAGACTATATCTTCCATAAGGGGGTTGGTTTGGGTTTCTGTGAGCACATTTCACTGATTAAAAATTGGTCCCTAAAAAGAAAAATAAAGAAACTCTGGAGTGGGACAGTGCACCAAACTCCTGCTAGGACCCATTTATGCTTGCAGAGAGCACACATGTTGACAGAAGGTAGAACACCAACTCCTTTTACCACCTCAGTCTCACTTGTCATCACTGCATTTTACCTGTTTGCACCCTGAAGACTTCCCTGGAAAAATTCCTCCTCTGACTTTTGCAGGGGTGAGTGCTAGAAAGCATTTTGAGACTCCTGCAGTGACAGCTCCCTTCAGCAGCCCTTCACAAAACCGAAAGAACAAATGCATTTGAAAAGAGCTTGTTTTAACTGCTTCCTTTGAAAAGTTTGTAAATGTTACTTTTAGTGTTTAACTCAAATTCCTTCTTTTCTCTTAGAAACAAAATTGCCCAGCTAAGGAGCAGGGACTAGATAAAACTGGATATGTGACTGTGCCACTTCTCATTTGGTGGCAGCACTTCCAGGCCAGTGGATAAATGGCTGGCACCAAGAGCCTCTTCCTTCTGAGCCCCAGCATTGGGCATTGAGCTGTTTCACCACTCTCCCACTGCCCTGGTATTCTCTGTGCTAAAAAAAAACCCAAAAACATTGGATAGAAATAGCTGGAATTTAATTCTGTACCTTTTTCCAGAGGCTTCTCTCACCTTTGAGGATTGCCAGTTGTGTTATTCCTTCTGACAGGTCTCATCTCTCCACCCTCAGTGGGCTGTTATAAGTTTGTTTCCCATGAGAATCCTTTCTAGTGACATTTTACATGCACATTATTTTCTCCAGAAGCCTGCATGTGAAATGTCATGGTAGAATGGGTCTCTGCAGCTGAACTGGTGTATTAAGCTGGGAAGGAAAAGGCACTCCTAAGAGATGACTTTAACTGGGTTATAGCTGGGTGCTGGCATCTTCCTGTTCACAGTTCACAATAAAAATCTTTTGGTTCTGCAACCCTTAAACACATAGGAAAGAGGCAACTAATTTGCATGGGTAATCTTATGAAAGCCATCTTTGTAATTAAGTGCAAACTGTGATTCCATCTACTGACAGTGTATTATGCCACTTCAGTAGACTTTCATTTCATTACTAGAAGTCAAGATTCCCTTATTAAACTTTTCTATTAAAAACAGGGCTAGAAGAAGCTTCCAAAGTCCACATTGCTTCTGCTATGTCACTTTTATTATAATGTAATGTACACAGACAAATAAGATATCCCATTGTGTTTGCCTATGGTATTAAACATGCCCTTGAAACCAAAGGCAAAATAAAGCATAATAAAAAATACCACAGCAAGACAGCCTGATGGTACAGCTTCCATTCTTGGCCCTGGGAAGCAAGATATTGAAAACTGAGGGATTTTGGGAGGCTGAGAACATCTTTAGCAAACTGCCTATGGGTGTAATCCATTCCTAGTCTGTGAGCTGGGCTGAGTTCACAGTGAGATAAGCTGACAGCAAATCTGCCTCCAGAGCTGAGCAGGCTGCTTAACCCTGGGACAGCACTGCAGTGCTTCAGGCTGCCTAGGAAGTTTTATCCTAAGGCTTTCTGCACTTTGACAAGCTAAAGAGGAGCAGGGATCTCAGTGGGACTGTGCTTATCTGCTGGAAGAGATACTTCATGGTGATCTGGTCATTGCCTGAGGTGTGTGCTGCACCTAAGTGCTCTCAGGAAACACTTGAGGGGAAGCTGGAATGGATATGGCAGGCAGACCACTTAAAAATGTGAGAACTATGAGGGAATCTTTGTGATGCAGGACATTGCAGGTCAAATTCACACAAGCCATAAAGATCTGCGTGTTCCTCTGTAGAACTGTGTGGAATAGAACTGCTCTGTGCCAGGTGTGGGGATTACAAAATCTCTGAAGCTGGAAATGAAATGCAAAAGATGTGAAGTGCCCATTGAAGGTGAATAATCCCAGTGGTGGGACACCTTGCTCCCTGGCACCTGGGAGCACTGAACCAGTGCCCTTCCACATGGAGGGCTCTGCTAGAGATGTGGATTCTTTTTTCATCCCATTTCACTGTTCTTGGCTGATACTAGTGATTAGGATTAGTGAGCTCCTTTCAAGCATTCCTGCTGCCTTTCATATCTCTTAAAGAAGGGAGAGCATCACACTCTTTTTTTCTTTTTTTTTTCTTTTTCTTTTTTTCTTTTCACACTTTTTTTTTTTCTTTTTCTTTCTTTTTTTCTTATCTGCTTGTGTTGCTTCTGCTTCATAAAGCTGGTGCAATTAAAGGGTGATTATTTGATCCTAGTGGAGCATAATAAAAAAAAAATCCACTGTGCCATATTTCCTTGTGGCTGCCAGGAATGATCAGCCTCCAGTGACTGGAAGTTGGGCAAAGCTGAGGACAGACAAGAGCAGAGATTGTGATGGGAAAATTGTTGATCCAAGGCTTGAGATGCAATTGGAATTTTCTCATAATGCAAAGTGGAGACACAGGTAGGACCACAGAGTAGCTTGCTGGGATTCTTAAAAATACTTTTGTGCTAAATGAAGTTTCTGTCCTATGTGGACTTGACTAAAAGAACAGATCATAATATATCCTAGAAATAAACAAATAATCTTCTTGAAGCCTGTTTGTCAGCAAAACTCTAAAAGCTGAAATTAAAATGACTCTAAAATGTTGTGGGAAAACTCCAGACTTGCTGCTCATGACTGAGCTTTAATTCATCCTTTTCTGTATTAAGGAGGTGGGACCTTTCCTAGATTGATTTTCTTCTATTCTAAATGTTATGGAATTATTAAGCAGTGTTTGAGAGTGCACTAAATTTATGGCCATTATTTTTTAATGAATTCTGGTTGAACTGACAACTTTAATCAATTCTACCTTTCAGAAATATAAATAGGAAGGAGAAAGAAATAAATAATGCTTTGACCACAAGGCAGTGCAGCGTTTGGAAATGAAGCTTGAAATGTCCAACTGAGATGGACATTAATGAAACATCAGGTCTTGAGTTTGTAGCCCTGGCTGGGATGTCATGGAACCCATGGCAGGCATTGGAGACTGTCCTGGAGATTTCCTTTTATCTTCCAAGCTGGCAGGGTATGAAAGATTAAAATGCTCTGGACCTACCAGACTTGCCACCTCTAGTTCTGGCTAGTTATTAATGTGCTATGTGGACAGCAATACTTTATTAATTGTATTGCTGGCCAGTGATCAATGTGACAAGCTTAGCAAAGAGCACAGTTATTCATCAGAGAGTTGTCAATTAGTAATTGCCCTCATATGCATCAGAATAAGGTGGTGGGAGAGGCAGAATGGGTGTGCTTTTATCATTTTTAGGGGCTGGTGTCAACAAAACTGAAATCTGCTAAGGTGCTGGTAAATAAATAAACTGGAGAGGAATTTATTTGCTCTGACACAATCATATCAGTACAAAGTAAGACAAAGGGTCATACTTCAACAGCATTTATATTTTTAGATGGTTTTGAAAGTGTTTTCAACTAATTCTTTTCTGTGCACACTATCTGTTATCAGTTACAGTTTTGTAAGGGCAGGCAGGGTTTGCAGTCCTTTCCTTATAAAGAAAAATGGAACAGTTGAGATGTAATTTTGTACCTGTTCTTTAAATTATAAAATGTACAATTGTGCAACCATTGTTACAAGCAGAATTTATTTAGATCTGCCATGACATTCTTTCACCTTTAGTGGGAAAGCACATCAGTAACAAAATGCCAATGCTTTTCTTTCTGCAGAGGTGAAGGCTTACACTTTTCACCAAAGACTGCTATTTTAAGGGTTGTCAAAAGCACTGTGGAAGTGACAAAGGTAAGGCTGAATGTGTAATCTCTGTCCTGGTCCCTGCTGTACCTGACAGGATTAAACTTTTCCACTTTCTGTGTTTCCCCCATCATCCAGGATAACCTCATACTTCAGCACAGGATGTCTGCTGGGTGCAGTTCTGCTTTGCAGAGTATGAGTCAGTGCCTTGCCCTACAGCATCAATTGTCATGGAGCTTTGTGTTTCAATTTAAATTTAATACATGCACAATCAGGACTTGTGCTTTAGAATTATCTGCATTGTGGTTTGCTTTTACTGTGCTTACTTTGTTTCCATGAGTTCCTGAGGAGCTGTTGAACAGAAGATTTAGGGTAAACTCAGCCCAGAAGTGAACATTTCAGAATGCAGCTAAGGCTAAACTTAACTGTAAATTATTTATCATGCACCTTATAATGGTGAGTTAGGCTGATTCTCTATCCATCTAACACATTTCAGCTTCCTAAACTCACTGGGAGTGATCATAGAATGAGTTGGGTTGGAAGGGACCTTGAAGATTTCATTCCACCCTCTGCCACTGGGGATGGGGCAGCCACAGCTTCTCTGGGCAACCTGCACCAGGACCTCACAGTCAAGAATTTATTCCAGATATTCCATCTAAACCTTCTCTAGTTTAGTTTGAAGCCATTCTCCCTGTCCTGTCTCTATATGCTCCAGTTAAAAGCCCCTCTCCACCTTTCTTGTAGGCTCCCTTCAGGTGCCAAAGGCTGCATTAACGTCACCATGAAGCTTCCCAGATTGAACAACCAAAATTTTCTCAACCTTTCCTCATATCAGGAGAGCAGGCTGCTCCATCCTTCTAATCATCTTGGTAGCCTTCCTCATAATAATGGACTGAGGTCAGAGATGGGCTGAATTCTGGAATAAGGTGAGATTTGTCAAAAAACAGGGCACTTTGGTAGGAAAGGATGAGCAAAGGACAGTTGGTATTTAGAGTATTAAAAGCAAAGCTGACAATGTATATAGTTTAGATTGCTCAGGGTAGCCTGTGTGATAATGAGACCTGTTCAGATTGGATTTCCCTGCCATTCAACAGCATCATTTTTAATGATCTCATCTGGAAGTTCTGCTTCTGCCTTGCTGCTCAAAATGATCTCATCTAAATACAGAGGAAAGTGCTGACAGAGACCACTTTATCACACTCCTAATGCATGTTATCAAGATAAGAGAAATAAAATGTTCTGAAAGTAGGTATGAGAGATTCTTTGTCCAATTTCAAACCTACACAAATAGACAAGGGTGAACCCATTAGTGGGATCATTTTAGAAGGAAAATGAGCAGTGAATGGGAAGTGGGAGGAAGGGGAATTCACTTATGGAACACACTGAAGCAGCAAGCAGAGGAATGTTTAGGCATTTCTGCTCTGTCTAGTAAGATGAGGCACAACTGCTGGAAATCCTCTTGTGCTTCACAGTATTAAGTGCATATTTATATTGTACATGATACAAGGCAGCCAGTGTTTTATTACTTAAAAAACAAAATCAGGCTTTGACAAAAAAATCTTTATCCACACATGTCAAGAACAAATAATCTGAATGGCAGAATCTTGCAAAGACTCAGTGTATAAATTAGTAAAGCCTCCTCTCAACTTCCCCAGCACAAGTGGGAGCAGTACTCAAGGCATGTAATCATCACTGCAACCTGTGGCAAGGTAATTAACCTGACAAAAGTATTCCTTGCAAATTCTCTGCAATGTGTTTTTTCCTAGCATTCAGATGTAACTCATTCAAATGTAGCTTGGTTTAGCCACATTCTGACATCCAGCCTTGAAACACTTTGCCTCAATGCCTGAAAAATTTTGTTGACAGCTGCTTTGACAAGTGTCAGACTGGCTGATATAGTTTCTCTTCTTCCCTAATTCCTTCTCAGCTTGGTGTTTTCCTACATTTTTTGATACCCTGGCCAGTGTTGGTGTCTGCAGAACAGAGGAATCTAAGGCTGAGTATCCTGGCATTTGCACCTCACAATAAATATGAGGATTCAAATCATCGCCATTTGAAAAATAAATGTTTCAGTATTTTGAAATAGGAGAGTGAATTAGTTTCACCAGTTATATAGACAGATTTTATTCTGCTTTCTCTTGGGTTAAACTGAGGCTTTTGACCCTTGAATAATGGAGCAGTCATCAAAGAGAGAAGAGTTTTGAGGAATAAACATGGTTACAGCAGTTAAAGCTTTCAAATTGACTAGTGCTGTCATCTGTTTTAGCATTCCATGGGATGAGGGGGTTCTTTTCATACCCACACACCCATGTTTGTGCTCTGATGTAAGCAGGGCTGTGATGGTACATGATGAAATGTGTTCAAGATGTGCTGCCTTTCCTAAACAGCACAGACCTGTTCTGAGTACTGAAGGTGCTCAAATTGAAACTAAGCATCTTTTAAGAGTTAATCTTGTGGGTGTAACATCTGTGTGAAATATTTTCAGGCAGCTGACTAGAGGCAGGTGGTGCAGTGCAAAATTCCTGTCTGATATTACACAGGAGATTTTATTGAATTTATCAGCCCTTTGCTTTGCTCTTTTGATCTTTAGATTTTTGTTAGCTAAAGGTTATGGCTTTTAAAGATAAATTTAGATTCTGTAATACATAGCTGGAGACACCAAGAAGTCAGAGCCTTAGTACATACATGGGGATAGCTATGTAATGTTTTTTTCTCTCAGGATATTTCTGACTTTGTTTTTTTTTTTTTTTTGTCCTGAGATAGAAATTAAAAATTCTCCAGGCACAGTTCTCTTCCTGGACATCAGGAATTGATAAGATGCCCTTTGAATAGTAAAGCCCATCCAGACATGAGATGAAATACAGGGCAGTCCAAGATGCTTCACTTAAAAAAATGTAAACTCCTGAACTAAAGGTGGGATGGAGAACTGAAGCCCTGAACATGACAGCTGTATTTTATTTCTTCCCACTATGCACAGCTATTACAGTTTTACAGGTTACAGCCATTTCAATTTTCAGCATCATGCCTCACCATTGTAATGCTTGAGAACAAACAACTTTCCAAACCAGCTGGAAAAAAAACCAGCATTTGATGGCATTTTCCTTCAGTGAGCAGAGGGAGCTTGGTATGACCTGACCAGCTCTGGGTAAAGTTTAGCTGAGGGACTTTTGTATGATCTTTCAGCTGGAAAGCATAACAGAAGAGGAAAAGGTTGTGAGCTGTCAAGAGTCCTGTGAGTCAGGCAAGACACCAAACAAGTTGCTGACTGTATCAGTTATGAAAGGTCAGATTTTGATCTGTTAATCTGGTGTAAATTGGAGTTTTTCCTAAAATTGAATTCTTACCAACATTTTACTCAGTTTTCTTCATGACATGGGGTTTGAGGTATTTAGTGAATATTTCTAAAGCAGTATCTGCTCAGATAGGCCTGATTCAAAGAGCTTGTCAGCTGCAATTCAAACCTTTTTCCTTTGCCTGCCCCCAGTGTTTTGTGCAGTGTGTGGATTTAGTGTCACCTCCAGGTGACACCAGCACATGGCTGCCCACAGAAATTCTGTCGGGCATTGTCTCCTCTGTTTTCTTATGTTAAGCTTCTTCATCTGTTGCTACTATGTCCTAGGTTACAATGTACAGATGTGCCCAAAAGTGTGTATTCTATCACCATCTGCTGAAACCAGGTGGGGCAGTGATCCTTATCTCTGTGGAGATATCCTCTGCTAATGGGCCAGCTGTTAAAACCAGCTGAGGCAATCATCTTTATCTTTCCCACAGCCCATCCTCCCTCCAGGAGATATCTCCTGTTAATGGGCCATTGAGTCCCAGTGCATGACTGATAAAATTACATCATCCCATTGGGAGATGCTCCAGCCAGGGGGAGGAGCCAAACATTTCCTACCTAGATAAAAACTGAGATTTGGAACATCAGAGCAGTCCTTACCCAGTGGATACCAGAGGACAAGACATGCCAGCCCTTTCTACAGGATCACTGCTTCAACAAAACCACTTCATCTGGACTGCTACCACCACTCTAACTAGCAGGTGTCAGGTTGTATTCTGACTCTGTCAGTGGTTTTTCTTTTGTAATACTGCATGTATTTTATTTTTCTCTTTTTTTCCCATTAAATTTTGTTTCTGACTTGGAGTCTCTCACTGGTTTTGCTTTCAAAACCATCACATACTAAGAGTTCCAGACTTGGAAGAATGGAACAGGGAGAATGTGGGTTCATTCTGTCTGTAGTATTGTACACACACACCTATAAATGTGCTATACAGCTCAGCCAAAATCCAGCTGGAACTCAACCAGCCCAGTGCCACAAAAGGCACTAAAATTGCATTTAAAAAGTAAAGCAAAAGAAGGGCTAAGGAGAATCTCCCATCTTTATTGAACATAGAGTAAAATATAGTGATAGAGGATGAGGAAAAGGCTGATACTCAAAGCCTTCTTTCCCTCAGTCTTTTATAGTAATACAAGTTTATATCCAGATACACAACTCCCCAAGAGGTCTTCTCCCAAAGGTCTTCTCCAACCTAAAGGATTCTGTAATTCCATATGCATGTATATGTATATGAAAGAATGAGATTTACTTCCTCATACACTAAACTTTGTGTTTCCCTTTTGGAATATTTATCTCTATCTTGCAGTGTCACAACTGATTCAACTGAGATCAGGAGCTGTCAGCTTTGGCACTTTGCAGAAATCCACAGCATATCTTGAGTTCAGGTGAGAGAAAGAATGCAGTGAAAGAAGGAAACCCTTGTTGGGAGAGTAGAGGTTATGTCAGGGAGGAACAAAATGCTCTGTCCAGATTTTTAAAAAAATACAAACAAATGTCAGATGTTTCTGCCTATTGTCGTGCCCAAGCCACAGAAAGTGACTTCTTGTTTGGTCCATGTGAAATCCTACTTGGTGTCTTAAGTTATGTTTATATTAATATCACTCTAAGATTAGCAATTTCCTGTAGGAATATTTGAATTGCATATCATCGACAATTAATATAAAAGTCTTTCTGTGGTGCCTTTCATCTCAAGAGTCTAAAAATTTTTCAGTTTTGAAAAATGAAGATGAAAAAATGTTCATTTTCTGGTCCTTTTAAGCTTTACTGTATTAAAGAGCTCTTGTGGTTGGCATCACACCATTAAAAAGGCAGAAGCTGATTGCTATGATATTTCATGTGTGGTAGGCTTTACAACAAATTACAACACTGACTGCTGAGACTATCTAAGTTGCTGGAAAAATGGATTTAATTGTCCATTCTGAAACTATTTCCAGGATCAAATAGAATTTCTTTAACTACACATGCTCTTTATAACCCTGGTTCAATTCTGTTGCAGTAAATCTGAGGGGAGAGCAGAACAGCAAGTTAAAAACAGCACTGAGGTTTTATAGCACCAACATTAAACTGTATGTCATCTTGAAATTAAAGTACTGGGCTGAAAGGTTTTCTGCTCACAATGATTTGTTACTGTGTGGATATCTAATTTGCATTTTAAAGTCTCTTCTTGCCCAATAGCTGGGGGCATGGTCTGTGTGTGTGTGGAGGGAGGGATGACTTTTTGTCTTGCTCAGGTTTCTAGAAGTCACTCCCATTTCATGAGAACTCTGTTTTGTTGCTGTCACCAGCTAAACAATTAAATGACAAATGGGGACAAAATAAGCATTAAGCACAAAGAAGACTAATCATTACTGTTTACAGTCCTTACTGGGTATCATTTTCAATGTGTTTTCATATATGATTCAAGTGATTGCTGGAGATTCAAGGCAATGGAAAATCCAGCCTCTTACACCTCACATTGATTCTGGAATATATAAACATTTTGAAACTTGATATTTGTAAAGTCCAGTGGTAAAGGCCATTGCTCTCTGTAAGTTATATATGATGGCATGGAATTTGCCTGGAATGGGAAAGGTGCTTTTTTCCTTAGGTCAAAGATGATTCTCTGCAGCCTGGCTGAATCTTTCCAGATTCTTTCCAGCTCAGATACTGCTGGCTCATGACTCCAGCCTCAGGCAGGGATCTGCTCCCCCTGTCACACCCAGCTGCAGGTCCTGGCTCTGGCTGGCTGTCACCTGGTGAGTACCCAGCTTGGTGGTGCAGGAGGGCTTGTTCTCCCTCGCTGCTTACTGAGGTTGTGCAGCTCCTAAGAGCACTTTTGTGGGTGACAAAAGGTCTGTGACAGGGGCTGTTGCCCCCACACAACCTTTTGTTGTACTCAGCAATGCTCTGAATATGTGTAGTGGCTCTCAGCATCAGGCTGAGACCAGAAAAAAACAAAGTTTTTTCCTGAAGTAACTCAAAAGTGAAGTGTCTGAGGGTGTGATTTCCTTTTCTCAGCTTTGGAATGAGCAGGAATGCTGAATCACAGATGTAACACAGAATGGTTGAGGTTGGAAGAGGCTTCTGGGGGTCATTTGTCCCCCAGCAGGGAGGCTGAGGCAGAGCTGGCTGCCCAAACCGTGTCCAGATGGCTTTTAAATACCTCCAGCAGTGGAGATTCTACACACTCCATGGGCAGGCTGTGCTAGTCACACAGTAACAAAGCATTTCCTTATATTCAGCACCTCCTGTGCTCCAGTTTGTGCCCATTTGTAAAGGTGGTGTCTGCACCACTTAATTAGTGGCTTGTCTTCATTTTCTTCTGTCCTCACTCAGAGTCAGGGTTAAAAACATGAAGGAGATGAATTTTCTCGTGTTTGGGTTGGTTGTTTATTAAATCTCATGTAAAGCACAGAGAGTTCTGCAGCACCTCCAGCTACCAGCTAAAAGTGAGGAAAATGGAGGTGAATCCAGCTGAGACTGAGGGGCCATGTTCAGGCAAAGTACAAATGCCTTAGGAGAGGGAATCTGAGCAGACAGTGCAGGTATCAGAATGTTTTCAAGTAGACTTTTATCCTTTTAACTTCTTACATCATTCTGTATCCCATTGTTAATCCTGTATCTCACACTGTGAGGCTGCTGTTTACAATTACAATAGATTTTGCTAACATATTAAATGAAGTGTCTGAAATAAGCTTCTAAATTAATTTTGATAGAGTAGCTTTTATATTATCAATAAATTTCAGCATATTCCATATCATAAAATTTGCTTGCTCTTTTGACTATTATTCCTAAGATAATTTGCAAAAGATAGAGGTGTGACTTGATTAAACATGTTAAAGTGTCTAAGATTGATTTGCACTTAATTTCATTAAAGAAAATAGCTGTCAGATATTAATTAGCATACATACTACATGCTATTGTTTGATTCAAAGATCATCTTTTATCTAAATGCATTTGCTTTTGACATCAAAGCACAAATCCAACAGAGTAACCTAAATTCCAATCACATCACAGACAAGCTGTCTTTGCAGCTGTAAGTTTGCAACATCCAGCATAAATATAAAAGTAAAAAAAAACAATTATTCCTTCCTACAGGCTGAGGGTACAACTGGGGCTCAAGCAGGAAAGCTGGCTGCTCACCTGGCTTTTCCCATGGAGGGAAGCTTGTAACAGGTCATTTCCTCTGGACTAGAGACAAACAACTTCCAAGCTACTGTATGCAGTCTTCCCAGTTCTTATGTGCTCTCTGTAATCTGTTTTTTCCACCTGTCTTGGTTTGAAAGACAGGTGTCTGCCAATAAAGGCAGGAGCTTTTTTTTTTTGAAATGGAGAATGTAAACCCACTCCCTCCAAATTATTATAATTTTGAAATTAAGGGGCTCTCAGGCAAAGATATGGGAATTAAGAATAACAGTTCTTTACTGGAAAAATTAAAATAGAAATGCAGTATTACAAAGAACAATCCCAAAACACTGCCAAGTCAGAATCCAAGCTGACACCCGTCAGTCAGTCAGGGTGTTGGCACAGTCCCATTCAATGGTGGCTGCATCCTCCTGCAGGGGCAGATGTGGTTCAGCTGGAGCAGTGCTCCTGGAGAAGGTGCAGTTTTCCTCTGAAGCTCCAGGGATGATGTGGAAAGGTCTGGCTTTCCTCTGGAATCCAGTGGAAAAGGCTGCTCTGGTGTCTAAAATCTCAGTTTTTCTCTGGGTAGGAAAGGCTTGGCTGCTCCCCTGGCTGGAGCATCTCCCAGTGGGATGATGGAATTTTATCAGTCATGCACTGGGACTCAATGGCCATTAACAGAAGATCTCTCTTCAGTACAGTATTTTGTACAAAGGCCTCAGCCCAAAGAAACTAAGGGTCTCATGCAGCCTGAGTAATAAGAGTCAAAGAGAGTTTCAGGATGTATGTACTACCAAACTGTTATTTTTACAGACCCTAATGAATACATTGTTCTGGCTGCACCTTTTTCTTGGTGCCAAATAATTTGCAAAAAGTTAGTGTCCAAAATTCCCATCAACATCAGCATGAGAAGGAACCCAGCCCACTGCTGGACTATCTCTTTGGTAAAACCATAACACCACAAACCACTTCAAACCTGACTCACATCTAGTGACAATGCTGTCAACTCAAACCCAAAATGTGAATATAAAATAATCCCCTCCACAGTAATTAATATGGTGAGGGAGTGATCAAACCTCTCCACACCAGAGGAAAAGTAGGTCCTCTGCCCAGACTTAACCATCCCATGGAATAATGCACACAGTTTACCAAAGAATCAGATTGAGCTGATATTTTCACAGATAATTTCACAGCAATAAGAAAATCACATTGATTTGAGCTCTATACCATTTTCTAGACAATTATATTCGCATTTGCTTAATACCAACTGTGCAACTTAATTGTCAGGGAGCATAATTTTCTACAGCTAAACTTCAACCACCACAAGGCATCCACAGCATTCCAGAACCTGGCAGCACCTTCTGCTGCTCACTGATGGTGGAAACAGGGCCAGGTTACTCACACCATCTGCTGCAGAGGGGAGCCAGGCACTGGGGACTCCTGGGTGAGAGCCCCATTAGACAGAGGATGTGCAATCTAGATGGAAGTAAATAAATTTAAAAAATAATCAGAGTGGAAAATAGAAGTCAAGGGAAATCTTCCCTCCAAATTCAAGATCCAACAATCCCTGGGTTTTTAACAAAGCATTACTTTTGGGCACTTGTGGTCATTTTTACTCTGTTAGGGATTGCCAACAGCAGCTGCCAACACTGAGAAACCAGCTTTGACTGGAGCTGACTGGGAATTCAGACGTGGTTTTGGTTTCACATCAGATTAAAAACAAAGTAATGAGAAGCCCAGGAAAGCAAATAGCCTGAAGCCTGATTTTCAGTCAGACTGGAACCTGGGTTTGTTCTATATGCAGAGGACACCTAAGTTACTCTCCCCATCTCTCCTGTGACCCCTACTCTTCTCCTGAGCAGCTTTCCTATGAAGCTTAGCCCAGTGCTAGCCAGCCCTTCCCCAGTGGCAGGGGCAGAGCACTTGTTCTCCTTGGGAACAGCACAGCCAAGCTCCACCATCTTCAGGAGCAGAAAAATTCTGTTCTACATTGAGGAGTAAATTCAGTCAGAGCCACTTCAGCAGAGCTGGTGCTCAGCAAGGCTCATCTCCTACAGCCAGACCTTGGGACAGTGGGGACAGGTTGGAGCTGTGCTTGCCCATGAACTGAATGGAGGGATTCATTTCCAGCAGCATCATCTGCTTGTGCCATCTCTCTCAAGCCCTTCTAATCAGAATAAGATAACAGGCATTTTAATTTGGGCCTGAGAAACTTGGCTGCTGGCTTCATTTACAGTCTCTATCAAATATACAAATAGCACATAAAATGCAACTTAGTCGCTTGCCTGCCTTCCATGCCAACTCTCAGCACAGAATTAATGTTTTGATGGAATAATAAACCTCTCAAAATCTGAGCTGATAATGGACAGTCACGTTAGATGCTTAAATTATAGCAGCATGAACAGCCTTGCAATAATCAGCCCTGCAACTGCCAAAATGTTTTCATTGTTCATTAACTGGAACCTTTTTTGCATTGCTAATCCTAATGAGCTGCCATTCTCATTACCATTCCAAGCACTGTCTGTGGCACATCTCTAGATTTCTTTTCCACCCAAACATACAATCTTGTTCAACTGGCAGCCTGTTAATGCATTAAAAGCACAGAAATGGCTGCTTCAATGCAACTGTAATAAATCTACAGTGCAAGCACCTTGAGGGGAAAGTTCAGTTCAGTCTTCAAGAACTTTTGCTTAAGTAGAAAAACAGAAGGTCTTTTATTGAAGAGACCATATAATAGAGTTTAAGTTCCAAATCCAAAATCCATTGAAGCTAATATGAATCTTTCCATTGGTTTCTGTATACAGTGAACTGTTTTAACTCCCTACCTTCCTCTTCTGCTCCTCCCCAAGCATGAATAAGTGAATCCACTGCAGATACAGTGAATTTTCTTGCAGGGAACACAACTAATGCCTGTGCAGGAAAGGCTCAGTACTCTAATATTCTGAATTACCAATGCCATTTCCTCTGCTCTGACTCCACAGTGGCAGAGGTCAAAGAGCCCAAAGCATCCAGCAATCATTCTCAGTCCACAAGATAGGTTCTTTCTTTGCTAAATTTATTTAAATTTTGCACAAAATGTACCCCCCAGACTCTGAAAAGTTGCACTTCACCCCTCCATCTGCACCTTGTTTGCAAGAAGGAGCAGCCCAGAGCCACTGGCTTATGTAGCATCAATTTTCTGTGGAGGGAAATATGCAGGAAGCACCTTCTGTAGCAACAGACCCCAGCTCCAGATGTAAGCAGCTTATTCACTGAGGGAGAGCAGAAAATAGAGACTGTCACTCCACACTCAGCTGAGCACATAAATAAAGTCAGCAATGGTTAATGGTGGGCAGTTCACTCACAGAACCATGAGAGGAGTTTTTTGAAGGAAAAACCAGATGTGGAGCCTGGTTTATTTTCAGTGTGACCCTCTTGTTTTTAAGTATAAGAGCACCAAACCAGGGGATGTTAACAAAGTATTAGCCATCATCTTCAAGCAATTTCAGCCTTGAACCACTGATTTGTTCCAGAGAGACAGTTGTTTCCTCCAGCTGGGAGGCAGGGATTGTATCTCTCTCTCCTTCTCAAAAGAGACCAGATCTGCAGAGAATATCACATATGAAGACACTGTATGAATTGTTCAGATGGAGCATTTGCTAAGTTGTTCTTATGACAAAAAGTTTCAACATTAAAATAACTCCACATGGATGGAAGAGCTCTGAGTTCTCAAATGAAGCTGAAGCAAACACAGAAATGTAACATTGCAGTTTCTCTTCTTCAGTATAAATTCATAGCCAGTTAAACACTTATTCCACATTGACAAAGTATTTCCACACTGACAAAGGCTCTGAACACATTAATTAAAGAGGAGTTTTGTATTTGAAGACAGCTAAGCTGTCTTTTCATGAAAGCCCACATAATTTAATTTATTCCATCTGATTACTTAAAGCAGCAAGAGATGTTATACACAGGCACAGAATAATTTTTAGTTCTTGTCCTTACTTCTCTCATCTCCATGGATCAACTAAAATGTTTATTTATAGTTTCCAAAATACAGTTTTTGAAGCAATGCACACACTGAGTATCATACATTCCTTTTAGACACTGCCCCAGGGAAATCAAGTGACAGGCCCCAGGGATAGAGGGGTAAAGGGCAGGTGTAGAATATACCTTTCCTAAAAAAACCCTCTTAATAATATTTTTTTTATGCTGTGACACAAGCCAGCAGCTTATGAAATAACTATTTTCAAGAAATCAGTGGGTTGAACTTGGACTCAGAAGCCAAAATTTCAGGTACAAGGATTGTCACCCAAAAGCAGCTCAGGAAGAGCAGCACTAAGGACTTCTTCCTCACAGGTCACCTCCAACCTCTATAAACCTCATGAGTGCCAAGACTCAAGACAAATCTTTTTGAAAGAGAAATGCACTTCTAGGTTGGATAAAGAGAAAATAATTCCCATATGTGTGACTAAACCAGAAGTCTCACAGAAAGTCCCATAAAAACTCAGCCCAAATTCTCACCAAGTCCCAGAGCATTGCATCAGACATTTGGCACTGAAGCTATTTCAAAATTCTAAAACCCCATCCACCTATTTGAGTACTTTTCTAATATCACAGTATGAGGAAACAGCAGAAGATATTTTTCTAGAAAATTCTGTTACTGCCAAGGCCCAAAGGACTGGTGCTGACCCAGCCTCCTACACTTTTGAAGCACCCCAGCCTTTGTGCCATCATTTTAAGTCCCTTAGCACAGACTCTAAAACCTAAAATCTAACAGATTTCCCCTCACTTTACTGTAAAACCTCAAAAAAGCAGCAAAGCTGGTTTTGAACTAGTCAGAAGGCAGACCCTTGAGACAAGGCTAAAACTTGCATCAAAGAGAATTTTCAAGCAGCCTCAAAAGCACATGCAGAGAGTGGTTTATGTTCTCTTCCCCAGAGAGCTTTTAGCTTAAACAGGCAAGACTAGGGTCTGACTTTGACTTGGCCAAGGCCAGACAGACATTAAACACAACTTTCAGGAATTAATGCTTATGAAATTCATTACTAGAATGTATGGAATTCTCCAAGGATATTCTATAGCATGGTTCAATTTCATACCAGCTTCCATGAAGGCACAACTATTATTTCATTATGCAAAACTGACAACATGTTTGTAGCAGGACTAATATAATCCTGACAGAATATTGCCAGTAATTTCACTTAAAAATCCTACACATAAGCACAGAATGCTGCCACATCCAGGCTGCACTACACTCCCTCCACCATGTCAACTGCACCACAAAGCTTTTCCTTTCTTTTCCCTCCTTAAATCAGCTCCTTAAACGAAAACTCAAAGAATTGAGAACACAATGGGTCCAGAACAGAAAATCTGTGATCATTTCATCTATACTGTCAAGGGCAGACAAAGCCTGACCACACTGGCACAAAAAAAAAAACTACTCAGTGAAGCAGACAGTTCCATCTCAGTGAAACTCAGCTGGTTATAGGCTTGAATAAACCCTGTATGACAAGCAGAGGGTAGGCCAGGCAGAGACTACCTTGACCTTCACTAAGCAGAATCCAATAGGCAATTATCCATCCTTTTCTGCTCACCCACTGCAATCACTTAGGGAAGAGACAGGACAAGCACTCATGAGATATCTCTTACAAAATTCCACCAGCAAACTCCAGGAGAGCACCTACAGAAGAGGGAGGAAAATGACTCCAAATTGAGACTGAGGCAATGTGTTTGAAATAGCATTATACCACCAAAAAAAACCAAAAACAACCCAACAAAACAAATTAATAATAATAAAAAAAAACCCTCATAGCTCTAAAGCCTTCTACTAGCTCCAAGATAAGTGATATGTCTGACAGACAAATGAGAGTTGAAAAGATTGCCTGATGTGCAGCAGGCTGAGAGAAGAAAAAAATCGAAACTGCTGTTAAACAGAAGTCAGACTGATCCCTGGGTGCCCCTGTGAAAGAAATCAGACCACTTCACCTCCTTATTTTCTCCTCTTCCCTTCTGTGTGCCAGCTACAAGTTGCACTGAGAAAAAAATACTTGGCATGAGAAGAGCTTTTAAAAAGCAGTAATTTAAATTCAATATTAGGAGGCTATTTTTTCAGTGTTTCACAATGTGAAATTCCATTTGTTAGGGTATAATGAGCCCCAGGGTAGCTAATGACTGTGGAAGGCATCTCTTCTTGGACTTGATTTTGGCTCACATGCACACTAGTGAGCTGCAAGAACTTCAGGAGAATCCATAGTTAAAATTTTCCCACCTTCCTTGGGGTGAAGATAAGAGTAGCAGAAGGTACCAGTGGTGCTTTCCCTGCTGCTGGAACACTGCACTCTGGGTTTCTCCTGCTTTCCAGGAAACATTCAGCCTTGTTCATGTGTGTTTCCACACAGCCCTTTGCACATTCCTTGGTTTACATCCCCTGAGACAACAGAGACATCAATTTTTAACTCTTGTTCTTATCCACATCCCTTGAAAGAGAGTGGGAAATTCCATCTGTGTTACCTATTTCTGTCTAAGCCTGAAAAATCTGTAGATTCCCTTCCACACAAGCACCACCAGCAATGCTCCATCCCAAGGCACAGTCTTAGCTTGCCACAGTGCAAAGTCTGATCCAGCCATGTAGTAATACTGCCAGTATTTATCCCAAGTTTCACAGAGATTTTTCCAAGTAATTTCCTGTCAATAAACCCGACATAAAAAAAAAAAAAAAAAAAAATAAAATGCTGCCAAGCAATTAATGCAGGCCCTGGATGCCCAGTTTTCAGCATGTAGCCAGTATATGAAATTAATCCTTTCTGCACCTGAACTAGCTCTCAGAAGTGGGGAGCATTCCAGGATGTGCATCCCAGACACTTCTGACTCAAACACCAACTTCACTGCTGGTCTGCTGTGCCTGGCTGTGCAAGCAGGCTGCACTTGGCTTCCCCAGATAAATATTTCAACTCCCAACTATATTGGAAATCCAGCCATTTTCTATGGCACAGCAGCAAAATTGGCAATTACATAATGTCCTGTTTATCATACAAACACAGCCCCTAAGATCTGCAGTTGAGAAAGGAACATTTTGTTTCCCATGTGGAGATGGCAAGCATATCATTAGACAATTTGCTGCTATTGACAGATACTATATGCATTAATCTTCTGCTAAAAACACTGAAATACACACTGACAAAATAAAGAAGAAATCCTGCCAGCTCTTGAAATAGGTGTTTCATCAACATTATTTAGACAATAATTCAGATCACAGTTGGAGAGTGAACACTAATTTGTGAATTTAAGCATAGATTTCCCTCTTCATTTTATTCAGCAAAATGTTTTGCTATTGGAACATTAACAGAGGGAAAGAAAGAAAGGAAAAAGGAACAATCATTCAAATAAAAGCAGGACAGAGTTTGTAAAATGGGATTGCCTAAATGCAACATATGTTGAGGTTTCTTCCTCAACAGTTCTTTAGTTAGAATGGGATGACCTCATTAAAAGGATAAACTGGGGAGATGTGACTTTTTCCTAGATGTGTGAGCAGCATAACTAAAACCTGCACAACCTTCTGTTTTCTTAATAAAGTTTATAAGCTGTCCTATCCCATACACAGAATTTCCAAGAAGAAACAAGCACACAGTAAAACACAATGTGATACTTACTTAAGGATATTGGCAAAGGATATATTTGGGGTCTTCATAAGCACTCAGCACCCAGTGAGATCACACAAATCTCTGCAGAAACACAGAAGCCAAAATCCAAAATATTAGCTTTCTATACAACTTGAAAGGAAAACTCTCTCTTGTTTTTCATCATAGAAAATGGCTTTTTAAGGTGAAATCCTCCCTCAAAAAGCAAGTAGCTGGTGCAGATGAAGGTTTCAGTGAGCTCAAGCTTACCCTTGGGTTGCTCTGCTCAGAAGCCACCAGGTTGTGAAGGTCATGAAATATCCAGATGTTCTATCCAGGAAAGTGTTCTAACCTTTACCATCTGTATTGTATTGGTGTCTACTGGGGAAAGAGGAAGGACAGTGTTAGAGCAGGAATAATAAGTTATTCAAAATTACACAAGACAATCACACATGGAAAGAGCAAATATCTCCTCTCCCCACATGGAAAAATTGATTTTAAAATGCTAACCTTTAGCTAACATAGCTGTGTCTCTCACAGATTTCTCTTTTGATTCTATCAATTACTACACATGACTTTCCCTAGAGTAAAAAAAAAATCATTTAACTTGCAATAAAAATCTTATAAGTACAAATGAATAAGTTATTCTTTCTCATTCCGTGGGGAGAACTGAGAGGCCTTGCAGGTGAGTGATGAGAAACTTGAACTTTGACTTAAAATTCCTATTTCTTTTTGGTTCATCTGGTTTAAGTTACTTACCCTCTTTCATTCTGATTTCTTTTTTTGGTTTTTTTTTTTTTTTTTTAATTTAGGCAGAAGTAGATTCATCTGCACAGCCACCAGAAAATATTTTTGAATTCCTACACACTCTTTATAAGAAAAGCATTACATCTACTGCCTAGAGTTGTCATGGAGGTGTTGATAGTATCAGGTGATGTTTGTATGAAAGGTTTCTGGGCCCACATATCCATTCTCTCTAGGTCTGAGTGAATGCTAAAGTGAGCTTGGAATCAGCACAGTGAGATTCAGACCTTTCTACATTGCCCTCAGATTGATACAGAATCAAACAAAAACAAATAAAAAACAAAAACACCCAAAAAAAAAAAAAAAAATAAATAAATAAAAAAAAAAAAACCCAAGCAGAAAACTGGTGGAACTCAAAACCTTGCAAAGGGTAAGAGTCCTCACTTTGATAATTTAGGGTACACAGCAGAAGATACACAATTTTTCACAGCAGAAGAAACCACACGTGTTACTAGAGTAAGTACTTATTCCAGCACTTGGAAAAGGCACTGAAAACTTGATGTCTATGAAAAATACTGGCCAGTAAATACACATCTTTAGGCAGTGCAGACACCAGTAAGGAGAACAGTGCTCCCATCACAGCAGCCTCATGTGAATGCAATGGTAGAGACAACAGAACAGAACTCACAAATCATGTTGAAATCATATTGAATTGCTTCTCATGTTTACAGCCCAGGGCACAAAGGCAGAACTGAAAATTTACTCCTGTCAGCAAGTTATTTGACTTTGGAGGACTAGACAAACCCCCAAATTCTCATGCACAAGGATAAGGAACAAGCACTAGCTTTAGAAAGTCATGTTGTATGCCAAAAGTGGTGTGCACTGACCTAAACCATTCAGACAGCAGCATATATCTGAAATAAATCAACATCAATCCAATTTACACTGAACCTCTCAATATCAGCCAGGTGATCAAGAATCCTTTCAAGAACAAGGGAAGCCACACACTTCCTTGAGCACAATTTGCTCACAAGCATTGCAAATGTAAAACATCAAAGGTGGACAAAGAACAAGCTTGGAGGGAAAAGATGCAAATAAATTCTGTCCATCAGTCTGGAGATGCTAAATTATGTGGAATAGAGAACAGTTGTGTTCTACATAACAATTCCTTAGAATCAACATGGAATAGAGTCATACCTGGATATGGCTCAAAGTCATAATTTCTAATAGAAGAGGCTAAATGAGACTGGGAAAATAGCTTGCAATCAATACCATTTTCTGCCATTAAAATCACAGTAGATTCAGATTCCTATGGAAATGTGCTAATTGGCACAGCATGGAGAACTGCAGCTTCAAATACCACTGAAAAAAAACATACTCCACAATTTTGGTTTGCCTTTTTTTTCTTCCAAATGCACCTCTCACAAAGCCAGCTTTGGTCACCACACCATGCAGTAACAGTCAAAGGAACAGGAACTCCCACTGATTAAATACTGCTGGAGAAACATGACCAGAATGGGGAAAGAGGATTTGCAAGCAAGAGGGGGAGAAAGCAGAAGAAATTCCAAGTGTAACAACAACAGAGTGATGTTTTAGAATAGCCCCAGTGGCACAGGGGAATCACCTGTAGCACCAAACCTGGGCAGGGCTTGTGTCACTGCCCACAGGATGTGCATCTTCTCCAGCCAAAGGAGATGTGCATCCTGGATTGCTGGGAGGGAATGGGAAAAGGGATGGGAAAGGGATGGGAAAAGGGATGGGAAAAGGGATGGGAAAAGGGATGGGAAAAGGGATGGAAAAGGGATGGAGGGACAGAAAAGGGATGGAAAAGGGATGGGAAAAGGGATGAAGGGATGGGAAAGGGATGGAAAAGGGATGGAGGGATGGAAAAGGGATGGAGGGATGGAAAAGGGATGGAAAAAGGGATGGGAAAAGAAAAGGGATGGGAAAAGGGATGGAAAAAAGGAGAAAAGGGATGGGAAAAGGGATGGGAAAAGGGATGGGAAAAGGGATGGGAAAAGGGATGGAAAATAAGGGGATGGGAAAAGGGATGGGAAAAGGAATGGGAAAAGGATGGGAAAAAGAATGGGAAAAGGGATGGGAAAAGGGATGGGAAAAGGGATGGAAAAGGGATGGAAAAGGGATGGAAAATGGATGGAAAAGGGATGGAGGGATGGAAAAGGGATGGAGGGATGGAAAAGGGATGGAAAAGGAAAGGGATGGGAAAATGGATGGGAAAAGGGAAGGGAAAAGGGATGGGAAAAGGGATGGGAAAAGGGATGGGAAAAGGGATGGGAAAAGGGATGGGAAAGGGATGGGAAAAGGGATGGGAAAAGGGATGGGAAAAGGGATGGGAAAAGGGATGGGAAAAGGGATGGAAAAGGGATGGAAAAGGGATGGGAAAAGGGATGGAAAAGGGATGGGAAAAGGGATGGAAAAGGGATGGGAAAGGGATGGAAAAGGGATGGAAAAGGAATGGAGGGATGGGAAAAGGGAAAAAAGGGATGGGAAAGGGATGGAAAAAGGGATGGGAAAAGGGATGGGAAAGGGATAAAGGGATGGGAAAAGGGATGGAAAAGGGATGGGAAAAGGGATGGAAAAGGGATGGAAAAAGGGATGGGAAAAGGGATGGGAAAAGAGATGGGAAAAAGGATGGGAAAAGGAATGGGAAAAGGGATGGGAAAAGGGATGGGAAAAGGGATGGGAAAAGGGATGGAAAAGGGATGAAAAAAGGGATGGGAAAAGGGATGGGAAAAGGGATGGGAAAAGAGATGGGAAAAGGGATGGGAAAAGGGATGGGAAAAGGGATGGAAAAGGGATGGAAAAGAAAAGGGATGGGAAAAGGGATGCTGCCCATTCATTTGTAGCACTAAGACTGAACACAAGGACACAATGCCTTTCTCATTCAATTGCTTGGCTCTGATATTTACAATTATTTCACCTCATCCCACATAACCAAATATTCCTGTTTTGGCCTAATCTAGCAGCCTAAGGCTCAGAAATCTGTTGGGGGAATAACTCCTTGGGGGTGGCTGAGGCCTTAGCATGGAGCTCTCCCCATAATCCATGGCATTCAAAGTATTTAAAGATAATGTAGCATATATTCTTCTCATCCATTATTGGGCAGAAGAAGTGTACAGATGCTTAGCTAGGAGCCTCCAGGTAGTAGAAATTTGGATGTCAGGATGAAGGGGTGGACCATCTGTTTTCAAAGAAGTAAAAATCTCTCACAGCACCAGCCTATAATTACCTCTTCTGACTTAATGCAAAGCTCACTCATCCATGCTTTTCACCTCTTAGATAAGTTCAAATTTGAAAAAAATTATGTCTTTGTGATTGTGTAATATTTATCAAGAAATATTTATGCCTTGTTGAGTAGGAAGATATTGTAGGACACATTAGGAACTGGTTATTTTTAAGAAGCATGAAGACTAAACTACACTTTTAGGAAATGAATTAATTAGTGTTTTGCAGGAGATTTATAAGACAGTGCACCTGCAGTCTTTGATACCAAAATCAGGGAATCCCCCTTATTATATGCCACACTAGAAATACAATTAGAAGCACAAGAGCAATGGTTTGATCCTGCTTGAGATGAAATAACCTTGCAAGCAAAGTTCTAGAGAGCTGACAAACTAAATAACTCTAGGAGCAGCTGTATTTTTGAGTTACTATTAATCCTGGTTGAATCCCAGTGAAATGAGGCACTGGCACAACAGCCAATCATTGCAGAAAGTCTCCCACAGTAAACATTGCTCAGAGACACCTCAAATGCCTTCTCCCTGAGTTAACACATTGCACTCCCCCAGCCAAACAGGATTAATAAAATATAGCAGAGCAGAGCACTTCAGACCTTGTCTGCAGCTCAGAAGCTGCAGGTTCAGTCTGAGCTGGGTGTGGAACAGTCTCCTTTTCACAAGAGTTACAGCTGGCCTCAAGCCAACCAAGCTCTCCAGGATTTCTGCTAAAGCAATATAACTGAATTCATTTGGCGTTTGGAGAACTCAGGCACCATGCAAACTTTCTCTTCTTCCCCAGCCAAGGGTGTCATTGCTTCTGTGCTCAAGCTTAGATTCTCACCCATCAGTATCTGCTCCAGTGAGTGTCCCATCAAACAATCTTGGAGGTTAAAGGACATTTTACTAAAAGTCAGGAGCTCAGATCTCAAGATAAGGCTGGATTGCACAGTGCTGCTCATGATGTTGAAAGCATGGCCTTAAAGCCCAGCTATGTGCAACAGTGGGACAGCCCAGAAACAGGAGGTCTGAACTCCTGAGTGCATTTAGGGTCTGCCTAATCTCATATCCCAATGGTCAGGACCATTCATATGATCTGCTTCACAAACATAACTCTAAACATGGCTTGCATCTGTCAAATAATGTGATGTTAGGGAAGTCTGTGCTTAATTACCAATAGTAATTACTTAGCAAGAATGGAATTCTTTTCCCTCTAACATATGGTTTTAGATAAGAGAATTACAACTTCCACAATCATTGGGAAAGTAGAATTCATTATCTGGAGTACAGAATTGGAGGGCTTACTTTAATGTAAGCCATGTGCTGGGATGCAGAGTCATCACATGGATACTGTGCTTGGGAAATTCTTGTCACAATTACCCCACATTTACCCTCTAGTGAGGGTAAACTATTTAACTTCTCATTGATGTTGGCATTTTTTGTTACCCATTTTCTAAGCACACTTAAAATTTTCTAACATTTACGTACATGTCTCACTTGAAACAAACTCCTGATCCTTTAAAAAAAAACCAAAACCCACCAGTACTTAAGAGAAAATTAAAAAGCATTTCCATTTACCACAGAATACTTAGGTTCAATTGCAGCATCTGTTTTTTAAAACAGAGCTCCTGAGTTCTAACTGAGTTTGCCAGCTGGGCTAAATCAAGGCACAGGAGTCAGCTGCCCCCTCCTTTTCTGAGGACATCTCAAGTGACCCTCCGTGTCAAAAATGAGCAGTGTTAAAAGTTAAAAGGACAAAACATCCAAGCAGCAAATGCCACGTGCTGTAAGCACTTAATTTCCAGGCTTACAAGCAGATGGTGTCAGCACAGTGAGGAAGCTGCAAGAGCCCTGCAGAGAGCTCAGGGAGTGCCAGGGGCAGCAGCAGCCTGGCAGAGGAGCTCAGGTGGGCTCTGCCTCACACCCTGAGCTTCAGACCCTGCTGGAAGTTCCCTCAGCAGCACTGGCAGCCTGCAGGTTGCTGCTTTGCTCCCCACCCTGCTATTCAGTCCCTGCAGGGAGCTCCACTCACATGGATTTAGTGGCACCCCTCATCTCACACAGGGGTCAGTGACTTCTTTATTTCAAGCTCTGGAGGAAAACTCAGAGCCCTTTTATGCTTAAGCAAACAGTGGCAAGGCTGGAGGTCATGAATGTTCCCATTTCCCCAGATAAAATGGATGACAGCTGAGGATTCCTCAAATTTTCTTTTAGGACAGGGACAATTGATTTAACCTAGTGGCAAGCACCATTGGCAAAATAATTCCTAAAAAATCCAATTATGGAAGCCTTGACTAAGACATTTATGTAACTCTTTGTTCCCTTAACCACTGGCTCTACTCAAACCCTGCAACTGACAGTTCTGTGAGATTTGCATAATTCCTGCTCTGCAATAAATCCTGGGACCTTTCCCAGCTCAGTGACTTGTGGGAGAGGAGAGGAGAGGAGAGGAGAGGAGAGGAGAGGAGAGGAGAGGAGAGGAGAGGAGAGGAGAGGAGAGGAGAGGAGAGGAGAGGAGAGGAGAGGAGAGGAGAGGAGAGGAGAGGAGAGGAGAGGAGAGGAGAGGAGAGGAGAGGAGAGGAGAGGAGAGGAGAGGAGAGGAGAGGAGAGGAGAGGAGAGGAGAGGAGAGGAGAGGAGAGGAGAGGAGAGGAGAGGAGAGGAGAGGAGAGGAATAGCTTGCCTCTGCTCAGGGAAGTCTGAAGTAGCATGCTTGCCTTACCTACCACATTTTCCCACTCAAAACCAAACTGGCATTCCACAGGGAGCACAACACAGCACTCTTGCCTCAGGCTTTTTCATCACCTTATTCCACAGACATCCTTTAAAGGCTCCTTTTGGAGGCCTTGCTCTTTGGGTGGCCAAGGGATTCACCCTAAAATACACATTATTTCAAGCTCAGATTCATCCAGGAAGGTTCTGAGTGCAGAGTGGCAGCACAGCAGAGAAGAGGATGCTTTCACCACTGCCCTTCAGCAAGTGGAGTGAGCCCTTGCTCTTCATCAAACATCCACAAACACATCAGTGCTTTTAAATGGACATATCTGGCCCAGTTGGCAAAACCCACTCCTGTCAGCTGTCTTTTGAAATGGTGAGCTCCTGATCTATTTTGGTGTGAAGGACAATTTGCATTCCTCAGTTCAGCAGGTAGGAAGCAGCACCATCAACTTTCCAAACAATGTTCAAAGTGGAAATTTAACAGCCAACATGCTTCTGCTTCCTCAGGCTGTATCTCTAGACTTTGAAGTGGTGATTACTTTTGCAAAACCTCATTTTATAGGCTTGCCAACAGATCTCCACATAGATTGCAAATTAACTAGCACAGAAAGCTGCAACTGGGGTCCTCATTAGCACACAGCCATTTCCAGAGCTTCTCTCCAGCTTCCTAGATCATTACTTGAGCTCTGAACTAAATCCAGCATCATAATTAAACTGCCTCTTTTAACTTGAGACCCTATAAAATTGCAGTCTAACTTATTCTGCAATCTGTTTGTGCTTTGTGTTTTGACTGAAGCATAGGTTTGCTTTTTCTGAGACTTTGTTATTTCAGTTTTATTTTTACAATCCCAACAAAGGAGTGAAAAGTGTTTGATTTAATTTTTCCTGGGCTGAGCTTAGCTTTAGATCTACTTTGATTTTCAGCAAATGGCAAAACTACCCTACAGGATTTGCAGACCCAAACTGACAGATATCTATTAGAGGAAGAGGAGGGAAGAGAAAAATAAAGTGCAAATATCAAATTCAGTACCTTTCAGAACCTTAATATGGATCTGCCATTTTCCAGAAAAGGAGCACTCAAGGTTTTGACTCTTTAATCAGACTGGAACCAAACCTCAAATTATATCACTGGGGCAGAAAACAATCAAAAAATGGTGTTTTCTCAAACCCACATTTTCAGCAGCTGGAGTGGAACCTGCCACCCTCCCACAGTGACACAAATTCCTCTAATTGCTTTCAAGTTCTGATCAGCAAAACCCAAAAGTTCAAATACCTGCCAGGGCAAGGTGTTGCTGATTCTGGGGCAGCAGTTCCAAAAGTCCCACACAAGTCTATAGGTGCCTTTAGAATTTACAGAAATTTCTCATTCCCACAAGGTAGCAGCATTTACCCCCTCAAAAACAAACAAACAAACAAACAAAAAAAAAAAAAAAAAAAAAAAAAAACCAAAAAAACACATAAAAAACCCCAACAATAAAAAAAACACTCAACCCTTAACTAAAGAAAAAGCTGGGCTTTGATTAACACTGAAATAATGCTTCCAGTGAGTCAGTGAAAATCTGTAACTTTTGAATCTTGCTAGATGGAAAGCAACATGTTGAGAGTTAGAAGATTAAAAGGAGGGGGTTTTAGAAAAAGCAAGTTTGGCCTCATGCAGAGAAATGGTTTTGGACAATTTTGCTGGGGAAAACAAAAGTTTGACTTCTGCTTTGACTCATTGCTGCTGCTTCCCATACTGTAGGTAGCAGATGGAAATGGAGCCAGGCATTAAAATGCTGCCTAAGTCAGGATTTTATGCTTTCATCCAGTGTCTCAATTAATCAAAGTTTTGCTATAAAATTCGAGCAGCAATGCTCAAAGCCAAGTCAAGTCATAAAATACAAGCTGATTAATTTCCCTCTAATTTGTATGATAATTAAAATTCCAACTTTTAATTCTGTTAATTGTCCTCCCACAAGGAGGTTGATTGGGCTTTGCTAATACATGCTGTGAAAATGCATTTCCCACAGGTCTGTCTTTGTTTCCTTTAAAATGCAATGCTTTTACATAATTATCCCTTAACTTCCATAGATAAATGCAAACTTATCTCTGGCCTGTCTTGACACAAGTCCCTGTGTAACTTAAGCTGTGTCCATAAATCACATGCTCAAAGTCATTGGGTGTTTCATCAGAACATTGTGCCAGTGTGTGCTTCTCTGTGACTTTTAATGAGCAATTAAACTTGCAAGAGACAGAGGGGGGAAAAAAATCTAGATTAAAAAAAATACACACACTTTCTCTCCTGGAAGTCAAATATCTCTGAACTGGAAACAGATAAAATGTGTGATACAGCTTCTGCTTTCCACAATGCCAACAAATTGCATTTGAGAGCAGTCAGAGGAGAGCTGAGCAGAGCTGGCACCTGCACACAACTCTGGTGCTCACTGGAAAAGAAAGTTCAGCTGGTAAAGCTGCAGCCAACCTCCAGCTTGTGCAGATCTGGCTGGCTAGAAAATAAACTTATCCTTGACCTGGTAGACCTGAATGGAAAGTCTCACCAGTCCCTTGGGGCACAAGAGTTATTTGGGGTACAGAGACAGCACCTGCTGTGTGCCATCAGTGAATGCATTATGGGCACTGCAAAGAAGGAGCAAAAAAAGTCCTCTGTGCAGAATTTGTCTCTGGACACATTCAAAAGTTCTGCACAAACAAGGGCTGGGATGAGGCTGGTCAATCCATCACCATTTGCACTCAGCCTTGCCTGGCTATCAGTGTCCAGACCCTTTTTGTTCCTCAGGGTATGAAATGACCTTGAATTTCTTTTCTTCATGCTTCCCTGGCTTATATTTTTTTTCTTGTATAAGTGGGCATCACATCATAAGGACACAACAGCAAAACACCTCCCAAAGCTGTCTGGGTTTCCACTGCTGGGGTAGATGATTGCACTTCTGTTCACAGCAGGGGCACTGCCATGTTCCCACTATTTAACTACTTTGTAAAGCCCCCAAGTTACAACTATTGAATTCCAAACAGCACCAGCAGTGAAGCTGGGGCTCAGGTGATGGATGCCAGACATGGAAAAGCAGAATCTTTTCCTCATTCCCCTCAGGAGCAGCAGGTGGCCCAGGGCTCTCCCCTGTTTTCTTAAACCCCATCAGCACCACACCATCCTCCTGTGTGAGAAAACAAAACATCCTTCAGGCCTGAACCCCTTATCTGGGACTTTTCCATCTTCCAGAGCTGTTCCTTTGACAATGCAGAAGCTATTAAATCTTATTTTCCATGGAGAACTGTGGGACACTGGTGAAAGCCAGGGAAAGAAGCAGCTTGTATTTCTCAGGCTGCTCAAGGAAAACATGAGAGAAAGAATTTTAACAATGATTAAGGTCTGTGAGCCACCTGATGTTTTGGTGAAAGCATGTTTGCCAGGGGTGTCACCTTTCTTGCACCAATGAAATAATTTCTATCCTTATTACCACAATCTACTCTATAAAAGTGCAGTTTGATTCTTTAATAAAGGGCTTTTACTTCTCTTCTGCATGAAAGAAGCTTGTTGCTGCATTTTCACCACTCATCAAGCCCAACAGCAACAGAGAATTACACTTCCTGTACACTGATTTACCCCTGTGTGGGTCCCCAACATCAATCCAAATCCAAAATGTAAAAAGGAAGCTCAGGCATGTGTCACCCCCTGACCCAACCAGTGCAGGAATATGCTGAGTGTGTTACACCAATCATACAGCCAAAATCCTGGCAGATAAGACAAGAAAATCAATTGTAATTTCTTCAGCTGTTTTCTCATATATTCTCAACTTGTTAGCAGACATTTTCTTTAAGAGAGTGGTCAATGAATATTTAATGCTGGGACACACTTGCCAGTTTTATCTGCCAGCTAATAAAAAAGCTGCTTGGTCATGGGTGTAAGAGAAGAGCTCTGTTTTAGCCTCTGTGGCTGGCTGGCTGTAATAAGGAGGATGACAATTTTAAATTGGGAGATTAATGGATAATTTGGAATCACTGTCATTCTGACACAGCCAGTGACCTTTTCAAATTGACAGATAGCTCCATTTCACCCCAGCCAGCTACAACAAGAGATTGTTTTAAACAATTGGACCTAAATGCCAGGCTTAAAGGAGGCCAAGCATGGGAATGTGGCAGGGCAGCTTATAAGTAAAACAGGCTTCCCACAGATTAATGGAATAGTTAGGAGGGCCATCCATCCAGCAGCTCCAATTCTCAGTTTTCAGCTCCTGCAGCATTAGCAGAAAGAAGAATGCTCAGTGTTATCTTTTCCAGCAAGAAAAGCAGTGCAGCTGAAACACTGAAGCTGCTAGGGTCTGTCCAAATGTACATTGTGAAAAGATATGAAACAGGTGAAATGTTCTGCAGACATCTGTACCCATCCTGGGATATTGGGCAGTATTGCTTCAGCAGGAGCACACAGAGCCATAAATCACTTGGGAGAAAAATAAAATTAAAAAAAAACCTCAGAAAAACTCATTTCCTGCTAGAGCCAAGTTTTGCTCAGGAGTCTTGGAATAATGGACCTTAAAAGTAAGTTATTGGTACCCACAGAAAAACAATTTAATGCAAAACTGTGAGAGCTCTCTCTTTGTATGTCCTCTCAAGGAATCTTTCACAGTTTGATTCCAGTGTCCAAGTCCAGTCTCAGGATGTGACTTTGGAAGGGAAGTCATGATTATAAACAAGGAAGTGAGTTGTCTCTCAATGAACTTGACATGCCATTGTGCAGTTAAATACACAACATGAGAAGAAATTGATTCAAAGGGATACTCTCACATCCATTTAGAATTCTGTTTTTAAAGCTGTTCCTGTACATAAGGCTTTGTTTTTACTTGCAGGGGTTTGCTAGATGTGGATTAGCATTTCTTTTTGTTGACAGATCAGTTGTCACACACTGTCATATACTCATTTTTTTTAGGAAGATGAATGGGGCAGCACTTCAGGCCAGCTGCCCACCTTCCCAGTGATCCCTGCTGGGAGATCCCCATTCCCAAATGCCCCCAGACTCTTCCCTTTATTGTCACAAGTAGTTTCTGAGCAGTTATTTGAAAACACAGACAACTACTGGGCCATTTTCTAAAGGCAGAAGATGTCACCAAGCACTGCTCATGGGGCAAACTGACAGCCTGTGCTGCAAACAGGATGGGGATGTTGAAAAAACACACTCAGCTGCCAGGAGGTGGGAAAGCAAGTGTGAGGCAGCTGCAGGTCACCAGCTATAGTAATAAAAAGTCCCCCATGAACTCCATCATCTATTAGAGCTAATTCCAGCTCGTGTCCCCAGATCAGGAGCCAAGTCCCAAATGCAGCACAAGACCCAGCTCAGGATGAGATGGCTGTGCACTCCAGGAATCCTTATTTGCTCCAGCAGCATGGCTTAGCTGAGATCTTGGAGGCAGGAGCACGTTTTAGATTCTCTGGGAATTAATTTCTTGAGGAAATTCTGCTTGCTGCTGCTGGCCACTGAGAGTGACAGACACTGTGACCACTCCAAGGGCTGGCACAGGACGTTTGGAAGGGACTGGCAAGGATCACACCTTGTCCTGACCACTTCAGGGCTGACCAAAAGCTGAAACTCTTCATTAAAGGCGCTGTGCCAATGCCTTCTAAACACTGACAGAGACTGAGAGATGGGACTCCAAGGGAAGGGCTGCACAAAGTAATCCAAGCAAAAAGCCAAAGCCTGAGCAAAAAGAAGTAAAATTGAAGTTGTTTCTTGAAGGAAGAGCATAGAAGTTCAGGGTGTTGAAGTAATTTATTGTTCTCACAGCTCAGCCTTATATAAAGTTCCAGGGCCACAGCTTCTGGCAAAATTTCTCACTACAGATGGACCATTGTTTGCATTAGTTGGCAGCCTCACATCATTTCAAAGACCTCACTAGCTGCACTTTTCACTCCCATCTGCACTTTTTACTTTTTCATATCTACCAGTTCCTGTCCTAACCCACCAAGGCCACAATACTTTGTTCTGCTCTCTGCTCCATCTCCCATTGGGTTTCCCCCAGCGTGGGGCACTGACCCCACTCCTCACTAAAGAAATTCTTCCTTGTGCCCAGGTTGAGCCATTCCCACCTGTCCTGTCATGGATCTCAGGAGGAAGAGCTCAGCACCTCCATCCCCTTCCCCAGGAGCCCCCAGAGAGCAATGAGGTTTCCTCCTTGGTTTGCCCTGCAGAGGAAATTACCTAAATGATCATAAGAAGGCAAAGCTGCCATAAATCACCCAAACCTTCCTGAAAGGGAAAAAAAAAAAAATGCCAGCAAACCTGCAATGAGATCAGCACCTGCTTTTCCCAAAAAATCTTCAAAACTTGAAAATGGAAATACACATAGCAGATTCTTGACTAGCTTTTTAACATTTCACCTGGCTCAAGGGTAACAATTATTACATTTAGCCAAAGTGATGCACAAGAAATTCTGCAATAAAACACGATCAATCCACTTCCATTATCCATTATCTGTGAGCACACTGAGAAATAACAGCCAACAGACTAAAAAACATGTATTTTCAAATTTCAGCATGATTTCAGGAAATGTTTCATAGATAGGGGAGTATGGGGTAAATTCATCACCAGCCAGTGATAAGTGAGTTACACATTCAGTATGCACTAAATCTTGTAGGTGAGCTAGGGATGAGCAAGTGCAGTGATTGTTATGGATAACAGAAATCAGGAGATTGCAAATGTTTGATAAAGTGACAAGCTCTGTGGCACACAGAGGAGAGATCAGAAAGTTACTCTGGAGCTGAATCATGCTCAGAACAGGACAAAATATCCCAGAAGGCATCCTGAGCCACAGATTTTGGCATTGATACTGCCAGAATAAAGAGAAACCACTGTTTTCTGTCAGAGCCCACCCTGCCTGCACACCTGAAAACAGAATGGACACAATGAAGGGCTGAAGCAGAGCAACCAAGCTGATCATTTCAGTATTTCCATGCATGTTTTTAAATGACACTTTTCAGCAAATGCAAGACAGGTAATTCTGAAATTGGAAACGGCTGAAACTTATGATTTTCTTTTTACCCCACAGCTAAAAGCAGGAAATTATCTTCAAATATATAGTGCAAAACCAAAGATGTGCATTTGTGACACTCCAATGCTGTACCACTAAAAGCATTTATTCAAAGTCACACAACTAGAAAATGGGCCACTGTAGCCAAATTTCTTCTTTTAGAAATAAAGTGGTTTGAAGATAGTTGGCTGCTAGTAGATTACAGAATTACAACTTTTATTTTCTATTAGCAGGACTGGAAAGTCTGCACTTTGCTGTTTCTGTAACACATTAGAGCATTTGTGCAATTTCAGCTGAACTAATCTGGCACCCCATTTACATCAAAACTTTGCATGAGAGTTCTATAATAGAAAAAGACCTCAGTTTGTGATGATTCTTTCATTTGATGGCCTCTGAAAATAATCCTGTCTCAAGCAGACTGGATTACTTTGCAAGTTTTCCTTTTCCCTTGTTTCAAAATACCAAAACAGATTTTTGAAGAAGAGCTGAAATGAATCCTCGGGGCTGAAATATAAATTCCACTTTATTTAAAGAAGAAAAATGAAAAAGTAAAAAAGAACAAACAAAAAAAAAATAAAAAAACCAAATCCACACAAAGAGAAGAAACCAAAGCAAACAAAGCAAACCAACATATTAAAGTTAGATGCAAAATTAATTCCACTGATAAAACACCTAGAAAATTCTATATATGGATTAAAGTACAGCAGCATTTTGAAAAGATATGAAACAAGAAAATAATTTATTTTTTTTTTGCTCTTTTGGTAGTTTTTGACAGCAGAGAACAATGGGAATAGTTTCAGATCTCCCTTTTCATAGAACATCAGTGCATTCTAACTGAACCCAATCAGTTCCCACCCCAAGGGAAGGCAGTCCAGGATTTATTCATTCCTAATGAGAGTTCAGTTGTGAAGCATAGCAAAACAGCTTCATGAATAGAACAACTCTTTAAGTCTTAAGAGCATAATAAAATGTTTTACTAGAGAATTAAAAAAAAATTATGCTCTTTTACTAGCAAGCAAGAACAAAAAAAAAAAAAACCCAAATATAAAAGGTGTTCCAAAATATTTTTTTTTTATATTTAATGGATATTTTTATGTTGAATAGAAACTCTCTAGATACATCCAACTGCATGTTCAGTTATGTATTAATCCAAGACAAAATTCCTTATGTAGAAATAAAAAAAAAAGGAAAGGTTTTCAGAACTTTGTCCTTGCTTGCTGCTCTGAGGGCCAAAGTTTACACCAAATATTGTAATGTCTGAAGCAGTTAAGCCTTGTCATTAATTTCATGCTTATATTTAATCTTAAATAGACACTGATTTTGTCACATAGAAAAAGAGCTGATTTTGAAATATTATGCAAAAATACCATATAGAAGTGCTGAAAACCTTTCCTTTTTTTTTTTTTTTTTTTTTTTTTTCTACATAAGGAATTTTCACTGTCACTTTGCAAGGTGAATTAGGCAGTAATAAACTGCCATAAAACTTTCACTGGCCATTTTCCAGAGGAATTCCAGGGAATTCCTCTAATCCAGAGCATGGCCCTTGTGCTTGGAGGGACCAGCCCACTGCCCTAAAGATTCTTCTTCCCCAAAGAGGAGGAACATTTATTTATTGGGAAGGCAGTGATGGGAACCCAGCTGAGCAGTAAATTCACACCCACACCATTACAGGCTTCATGTAAACTCTGCTTTACCACTAAAAACTTGCAGAGGTTACAAGAAATCCAAATTTTACAAGAACTTTTCATTAAGAATACCTTCCTGTCCCTCTCTGAATGAGCCATGTTTCCATGTGGAATCCAGAAAACAGGCAAATCCCATTTCCAGCTGCAATCCTGAAGTGCTCAGGGTCACTTCCCAGCCTGGCTGAGCTGCTTTGTGTTTCAGCAACCTGCACCAAGCCAGAAGCACATCAGATCTTAATTTCAGCTGGCATTCTGCAAGACTTTGGTAAGTCATTTGACCTCTTCATGCCTCACAGCACAGCTTGAAGGGTCCCTGGGAAGGCACAGTTTCCATGTAAATCCCCAAGAGTGCCCAGCAGGACTCCTTCAATTCCCTAGGAGGTTACACTGCTGGCAATGAGCTGTGGACACTAAAACCAAGGTGCAGGATTTCACATTCTATTAAAAAAAAAAATCTCTCAGACTGGACAGATTTATTAGTTGCAATTAAATGAATTATGATCACATCACTTCTGTAAAGTACCTATTATATATTTGCAGAATAACTTCAGGGTTTTCAATCCAAACTATGCCCATGCCATCACACAACACAATTCCTGCTCAAGTGCACAGGTTATACTCTCAAAATCCATCTCACTTTGTCCATATCATATTTTGTTCATGAGACAGGCATTTTGGTAGTCCTAGGAGATTTTAGTCTCTCTTTATTCTCCTCCTAAAGCAATCCCAGAAATATTAATCTTCTTGACCATTAGGGAGAATGCATCTAGCAAAAAGAGACAGAAATGCATCAAAATTATATTGAGGGGAATAAATTACAACCATTAGAAGTTTTATTGCATATAAAAGTTCTTAAGCTACGTGGAAAATGAATTGACAGAGAAATAAGGCAGTCTACTAGGAATCAAGGGTGAAGTTAGTAAAGGCCAAACCAAATTGGGCTCAATTGCTGTGTGCCCTTTTGCAATGGATAATAATAGTTTTAGTGGTATGTGGGAGCCCACATTTAACATTTCCTGCTAAAAGGATTCCCACAATTGATAGGAACAAAGGAGACAGGCAGTTTTATGGTCTGGATTGGAATGGAGTTCCATTCCAATGGAGTTTATTCATCAAAAGCCACTACTTGGCAAACCAGGCAGCTCTCCACACACAGATTACTCTGCTGTGTGTAAAATCAAGATGGGTATTCTTAATAAAATATATAAATACTGTGTGTTATTTAGAGTACATATTTACATAGAGAGAGTATATATTCACCTTGTAATCTAACCTTAAGAGAACCAGTTAATAAACTCCATTAAAAAACCCAAACAATACACTGAACAAATCAGTGTAGAATAAAATATTCCTCCAAGTTTCTACTGTCAGATGTTGTTGCAGCAGATACCATGCTCATTAGAAAAGGAGCAAATCAGAGAGAAATCACAGTAATCCCAGCTATTTTTAAATTATTTTTATTTTTACTACAGGACTTCCAGCTTTTTGGAGGTCAGAAATTATATTACCTCTGACAAGGCACTCAGTATTTCCTCCCTGCCTTAGTTCTAATTATCAGCTGAAGAATTTGGGCTAAATTTATTACAACTGTGCCCACAAGGGAATTCTCTCCTCTGACTCATGAGAGATGCCTGCACTCATTTCACTCTTCTGCAAACAGAAGTCCAAAAATAGACCAGAATAGACTGAGACTTTTGCCCCAGGAGCCTCATGCCACACTAATGAAATCAATGGGAAATTCACCACTAACTTCAAACAAATGTAAGATCAAGCACAAAATTATCTTCTAAGATTTCATTCTTATTTAGAGCATTGCAGAAGATCTGAAATTGTTTTAAAACCTTTAATAGATTAAGCTCTACATAATTACTGTGAACTTGGGCATATCCCATCTGGGCAATAAGCAAGCAAAAGGATTTAAAAAGTGGTTTTGAAATGCAGCTACTGAATTGTGCAGGAGACCATTGAACAACAGGAACTTCATTTTTAGCAGTACTACAAGGCAACTGGGACAAAGTGGGTTTTCAAAAGATCAGGCCCCAATTTTCCAAATAACTTCATGCCAACACAGAAGAAAAATCAATAGTCACACTTTGAAATGCAATTGCTTTCAACTTGACCAAATCATGCCCAAAAATATTCATGGCAGAAGTGAGTCATGGCAGTTTTTGTACTCTCTGTACAGCTCATTTTTCCTTCTGCTACAATGGAATTCTCTCTTGTTGCTTTGCATTATGGCACAGTCAGCACTGCTTGGTTTTATGGGGTTTTTCCTCCCCTGAGGTCACCTTTCTGTTCTTGAGCCAACCTTCATGGCACTGTAATGGTTTGGGGTCTTTCTGTACCTTCTCCTGCTAACAAGATTCAGTTCATTGTCTCACTCAAAAGCATTTGACATCCACCTTAAAAGCACAAATCAGAACATTTAATAGCAGATACTATCCATGATGTCCTGTTTTACCTCTTCTTAACTATTGCCCCCAAGAATCTAGTGGCAAAGTAATGGAAAATTATAGATTCAAGATGCTTGAAATAGACCATGATCCAATTCCTCTAAGATAAAAGCTTTCCACCTAATCTCTACAGCATTTGTAGAGATCCTGTAGACAAGAATTAAGGCAGAAATCATAGATGAAGTGCATGAAATGATTCACCAGCAAACTGAGGCAATTGCCACAGAGAGATTTGCTAACAAGGTTTTAGACTCTGAGGACAGATGTTGGAGTCTGTGACATATGTTACAGGGCTAATAAAAAAAAAAAAACCATTTACAGGTATTTGCTGAGCTGCTGCTTGCTCCCAATTTACTCTTTCATAGCTCAATGACAGACTGCTCATTTTCAGAGCAAAGTCAAGATACCTGCATGTTACTAATGCCCCTGATGCCAATATCAAATTTGGTGTTTAACCTTTTATTCAGTGCTTTGCAAGGCATAGAAAACTTCGGTAAAACCCTTCCAGAACACCTTCAGGAATAAACCTTTAGCTGTTAGGCCCTAAAAATGCAAGGCATCTGGCTATAAAAGAGCAAGGAGAGCCCCAGAGGGCTCAGAAGAATCAGGTTTTCCTTGTGAAAAGGGACAGGAGCAAGGTCACAGCAGCACATCTCTGCAGATCAGAGCTGCAGTGCAAAAAGACCTTGACAAACAGGAGAAATGAGCTGAGGAGCATCACACACTTCAGCAGAGCCCAATGCTGAACTTCAGACACAACCCCAGGTACTGCCACAGGTTAGGGATGGGCTGGTGGGGTAATAGCAGTGCAGGAAAGGTCCTGGGAGAGCATTAGTTCTGTTATCAACACTTACATGTATACAAATCCCAAAATTCTTCCTCCATAAAATACCAAATTCTTTATTTCTTTAATGAAGAAGAATCATGTTAGTAGATGGTGAATGGGTGGCCAAGTATGAAGCAAAGGTTTCAGAAGCAAACAAGATTTTGTTTTCCTTTGCTTTTTTGTTTGTTTGTTTTTGGTTTTTTGGTTTTGTTTTTTTTTTTGCACTACTTCAATAAGAACTCCACTGATCATCCCACAAGCCATAATTTCAAATAAGGAATAATGAGCTACTGTTGGAACCAATAGGTACCCCTAGGTGCACGTGCATATTTGGCATCTTCCACCTGTTTTATAGAGGGAAAAGAGAAGGGTGATATTCCAGCCTGTGCAGAAGAGTGCATGCTCTAGTGGCCAGAGCCTGAACAGCTATTACTGACAACCCAAAATAAAAACCATTATTGTATTTGGATAAACGGATAAAAATAAATCCTAAATTACAACATGTGCATCAGATTAACATCTGAATGTGATTAAACAGAGCTAGAGTGCAGAGAGTTAACTTATGGCAGCTCAAGAAATAATCAGGTCCACTAGAGTTAAACAACACAGATATCATCCACTAGAAATAAATCTGCACAGCTTAGCAGCCATCCCTTCCCACACCATTTATGCAACTACAGATTCAAGGAACCACTCTGAGCATATGCACTACAATGGGAATATATGAAGAACAGCAGCATCAAAATCAAAATAAATAAACCCCAAGGAAAGCAGTTTAGTACGACTGTTAACTTGAATATCTCATTTCATCAGAGCAAAAAGGTGTGATCAGCTTTCACTCCTAGAGATGCCCACGATGTTTCAGTGCAAAATGAGCTGGGCAGTTGGGACTCACCAAAAACAGCCAAGTGCACATTAATTCAGGAGGTGAGAACACAAGATTTAGGTTAAAGTATTTTTGCTGTAGGGTAGGGGAAAGGATGTGCTCATTGCATAAGCAGAAATATTGCTTTCCTGTTCTGCAGAGCCTTTTATCCTTTGATTGATAGAGAACACAGAAATACTGAAAGGCCTGGCCTTTTTGCCTTCTGTGCACAGCTAATCCTAAACCTCTGCTTTGGATCAACTTGTCTGAGCTCACACAAGACAGCCCACAGGACTTGTCCAAATTGCTTTTTGTTTAAACTCAAACAGATAGGTAGATTCTGCCAGAAATTAATATTCCATCAACGTTTTTAAGACCTATTAATTGACTGTGATTCTTTTAAAATTGTATGTAGAAGAAGTCTCAGCCTAACTGCAATTCATGCTAATATGAATTATCTGAATGCAGCACTGCTGATGAAGCTTCAAGGTACTTACTAGAGGAGAAGCAAACTTCTATTTTTTTGTAAAAAGCATTTTTTTTCAAATGCCTGCCAACTTCTGTAACATTTCAGGTCATTTGCCAGCAGGGAGCACAGACAAGGAAAACAGCAGTCCTGTGTCTGAGGGTGTCTGCCCCTGGGTAAATCAGTAAGAATTGAAAAAAACCCCACCCAATTTAGAGTAAAGTGCACTGGATAACAGGGCAGCTGCTCAGAATTGCTAGCTATTTTCTCTATCTGTTTGCACCCATAAAAATCTATAAATTGCAAAGCTAAAGTAAGGACTGACTGAAAAGATGAGCTGTGCTTTGTGATGGAGAGTCTCTCTGTGCAGCACAGAATGGGAATTTGGTACTGTGGGTCTGTGCGTGGCAGCTCTGGCTGCAGTTCCAGGACTGGACACAGATTATCTTCCCTGTGCAGCACAGCTCATTAAATTGGACATTCTGCTCTTTGTTTTTCTCCTGGTGTGTCATTTTAGGAGCCTGTGCCATGGTAATCTTAAGCCTTCAGTGATGTACCAGAGCACAGACAGAAACACCTCCCATCCTTTACAAGGTTGCCTTCAGTCACTTTTCAGCTCTTTATAGCAGGTAAAGAGTGACAGGTTATCACACCTGCCTGCCAGGTGTGTGAACCAAGCAGCTCACCCAGTGTGTCCCCACCAGAATGCTGAAGCACTTTGCTGCACTCCTATGTTTAACTTGCTATTTTCAGTGTCAAATCAGGTCTGCTGAATAAATGGGATCTGTGGGAGAGATCCTTGAAACAGCTCTCACATTGATTTCTCAGCAGAGCAAATATCTATCTGTTCAAGAAAGTCCCAGCAGATAAGGAGGCAGCTCCCCACTCCTCCCAGCACCACACTTGGAGAATAACATATAAAAATTCATTTCTGCAAGTTTCCTCTGGTTCTTTCACTCCAGGGGCAAAGCCTGAGCCATGCACTGAATTCAGCCTTGTGCTTTCAGTCTTCCTGCAAAGATTTACTGGATTGTTTTTTCATTCTGCCCCACTCCTGCCAATATACCAAAATTCAGGATAGTGCATATGACACACCAAACTGTCTCTTCTGTTCAGGATTAGATGTCCTTGAAGCCTTGTATTTTTTATGGCTGGGCATACATCACATTCCAGTTGTGCCCAATGAAATTCTACATAAACATACAGAAGATTGATTGAGAACCAGCACTAGCAAAGTCCAAAAGAAGAAATAACTTATCTCTATATTTGGATGGAAACAAATTCTAAGGGCTTGGACTGGCCTTCCTGGTAAAGGTCAGGTATCTCATATTTCCTTAACAAATATATAAGGGAATTTGAAATTCCCTTTACAAGTACGTGTATTTTTGCCCACTTAACCACACATCAGGGTAATAACCTTATCTCAAGCTTTTCTGAATAGGGAATTCAAGTGTTCTTCACATCAGAAGAATGCTTTTGCCTCTCTAATTTCCTATTTGGCAAGGATCATGCCCACCACAGCAACTTCCCATTAATTTTGAAACCTCAAGATATCTTGAGGATTCCCACTACTTCAAATAGTAGGTTCAGAGAATCACATAGACATAAAACTCAAAAAATGTAATATTACAGAACTGATTGTTGCTCAAGCTCTCACTAAGAGCTATATGGTACAACACTAATTAACCCAGGAAACCTGACATGATAACTGAGCTTTCCACATTCCCCTGGGCTCAGATACCTACAGGATCTTGTGTTTCACATTTTTGCACATGCAGCTGGCAGAAATCTCTCTTGCATTTGCAAACTGGAAGTGAAGCCTGCAGCACTCCAGCTCCCCTCCTGCCATATGCTCCAGTTTCACAAGTTTGGGCTTCTATTTGCAGAGCCTGAGTGTGTGGGGTTTGCTATTCTTAGCATTTCTGCCTGATGAAAAGCTTGTTTTCTGGAGACTTGTAGCAGAGGGATCACAAAGGCTCCAAGACTCAGATTCCCAGCTCTGCAGCATCCACCTCTCCTCTGATGGTTTTTAGCTTTTACTGCTCCAAAGCACAGCTCAGGCTGTAAGAGCATCTGTGAGTGCTTCCCATGTGCACTGAAATGGGCTTTCTTCTCCTTGGCAACAATAAATAACCTAATAAAAAAAAAAAAAAAAAAGACACTGCATCTTATAAACAGGTTGTTATTCCTTTGCAGATCTCTCCAAAGGCCAGCAAACTTTGACCCAGCAGCCTGACATCTCCAGGCATGCCAGATTTAAAAGGAAAACACCCAGCACCTCTATCAGAGTACCTATCACTTGCTTACACAAACCACATGCCAGCTGTGTCAGAGCACTCTGAACCTAAAGCCCAACTCCTAATGAGAATCTAAATGTTCTGAGCTGGCCAGTGGCAGGGTGACAAGGGGCAGCTTTAACCAAGGTCACTCTGTGGTTGCCAACAGGGAAGCAGAATGTATTTCTACATTTCCAAGCAGCCACAACAGCTTTAATTGATCCCATGAAGGAATTGATTGCTCACCATCTCTCCCAGTGCCAGAGAAGGGAGGCACCAAATGAAGCTGCATGTTGTAAGTTAAAACAACCAAATGAAGAGGACATTCAGGCAGCAGGCAATTGATCTCAGATAAAAATTAAATTTGTCCATCCTGTCCCAACCATTCATTTCTGGGCTCTCATCAAATTGTACTTGTGCAAGACCATTAAGTTAATTAAGTTTAGAAGACCAAAAGCATCTCAGTTCCAGATGAATCTGATGAATCCACATGGAAATATCTTTGGGAACCAGCCTTTTGTTCATGGGGATGATTCTCCTTGGCCAGTGCAGGATTGTTCCTCAAAGTCTATCCCTGTCTACTTTTCAATAGTCCCTTCTTTCATGAAACAAAATATTCACAGACTGCACTTGATGCTGTAGCCCATGACCCAGTGATGCTAGTTACTTTTTCAGCTCCTGAGAGTTTCTAAGGCAGTAATTTCTCAGCTTCCTCATCCCATTTGCTTTGATTAGTTAGACCTGGAATTTTGGAACAGAGCTCAGAGTCTCTCCCCCTTCTGTGCCTCAGAAAGGTTTGATACCTTCCAGTTAGATGGCACTATGCCCCTTTAAAACAAAACTGCTCAGAACTGCCAAGTTCCCTTTTCACAGAACAAATTCAGCTCCAAAGTCCTGTCCTCCATCAGACCCAGCTCTAACATTACTGATTATAGGTTTCTCTCCTCTCCTCCCTCCTACTACTGAAAGTGTTTCAGATTAATTTCCCTACACAGGTATTAGCTGTAGAATTAAAAACAAATGAAACATTTCATCCCAAATTTCCAAGTACTGGAGACATTTCCAAACAATTTGGTAGGAAAGTACATTTGGAATAAGACAGAGGCTGCTTGCATTTCACTTCAGATTACCATTCACCACTTTGGATTCATTTTACAGTCCACTTCATCAACATGCTCTGCAGTTGCCAAACACACCCATGCAATTGTTACCCTATAGAATGAAAATCCAGCTGTGCACACAAGGACCCAGGTGTCAAGACATATTTAGAAGGACTGCAACTATTGGAATTGATGGAGTTGCACACTTAAATACTGCAATGGAACCGGGGTCAAATTTTAGACATGAATTAAGACAATGCCAAAGTTAAAACCACTCAAGAGGAAAGTTTTTCATGGTCTTGGCTCCACTGCCAGTGTTGTGACCCCTTGGATGCTGTCAATGCTTGAGAATGTCAGCTAAGACTCATTACAGAGCAACCTGCATGAAATTCAGTGACCTCTGGCACCAAGTGGATCAGACTAGACAATCTGATTATTCCTTCTGTGAACCTCCTAAAAGCCAGGGATTAGATCCCCCAATGAAAAAGGCTCTTAGAGCAGAGGTCTTGCCATCAGCATTTCCAGACAGAAATCAAAGTCAACCTCCCAGTCACCTCCCTTAAAGTTGACAATACTATTTTTTTTTTTTTCTCAAACAGTAAGATCCAGAAGGCAGCTTGGAATTTCTGTTTCCTAATAATTCTGCTGGAAGCACTGGGTGGAGAAGCTGGGAATTTGTGACTTGGAATTTAGACATGAATCAGCAAAGATGGGATACTCCACTTGGCAGAGTGCCCTTGAACTAGAGGGAACTGTAAAAGGAGCAATTCTCACAGCTCAAGCTATTGAGATCTGTGCCCTAATTCTGCACAGATGCACACACATGGTGCTTCTCAATGAATAGATGGTGCTAGTGATTTTTGTCTCTCCCATCACTAAGCTTTATTGATTAAAAATACAAGTTTCTCCATGCAGACCTATTTTTATTGTAAGTAATAAAAAAGAGTAACTTAGCAAAGAAAAATGAGGGATTGACATTTGCTATATTTAGCAAAGGACTACACAGATACCATTTCAGGTACATGAAAAGCAGAGGGATGGGTCAGTGCATGAAAATACCCAAAGGACATTGAAGTATGAAAAAGCAGAAGCTGTGAATTGTGACAGCTACTTGGTTGTAAAAATACTTATAAAACAGTTGCTTGCATTTTCTAGTATTCTCTAAAAATTAAAATTCAGCAAAGCAAAACCTGTATATCTGCAAGACAGAGCAGTAGTTCTATTCCACATAGATTTACTCTTTTTTAGGAAAAAAAAATAAAAACACAAAAGAGGAAGCTGGTAAAGTCAGGCTACTTGACAACCACAAATGCAGCTCTGCAGATGGACTGGTCACCTGCCAGGGATGGAGAACTTCCCACTGGGCAGAGAGCCTCAGCAGGAGCTATCACTACTCCAGGCAGAGCAGGGAGGCTGCTGCTGCATGAAGATAAACTTAGAGTGCTTCACAAGGAACCTCACAACAAAAGGTGACTGCAGAGAAGAAATTCTTACAGGTCACTCTGTCTGGATACAACTTCAGTGAGGGCAATCAAGAAAAGTTTTACAGACAACAACTGATACCAGGGTCCCTTAGATCCCATTTTAGCCTGCTTACAAGGATTTGTGTTCAAACAACCTGTTTCTCTGTCCTGGGCAATTCTAAGATTGGGTATCCAGTTAACAGTGCAAACAGAAACATAATGAGGCACCACATTGCATGGCAGGGCAAAGTGCTGCATTTCTCCTCTGGGACCAATAGAAATGTGCATGAATAGACATTTGCTCTTTTGGGAGGAAGAGAGGATAGGGAAAATTGTCCTAACCAGATGGATGAGCCTGGCTGGCTGTGGCTGGGCTGGTACACTGGTAGCCAAGTGCCACATTGATGTGAGTCACCACAACCCAGACATCCTCCAGAAGGATCTGTCCTGTGATCAACAGCAGAATTTATCCATACACATCCTAGCCCTGGGAATACTAGCCCCAGGGATCCCACCAGAGGGAAAACACAGCTGCTCTGTTTTACTGCTGCTTGAAGTCTCCATCTCCCTGCCTTCTTGAGCAGCACTGGGGTACTCAGGGTTTACAGAGTGTGTGTGTGTGTGTTCCAGCTGTGCAGGTCCACATCCAAACCAAAGCCCAGCTTACAGCTCAGAGTCTTTGCCCTTTAAAGTATTTTCCTGCACCACTGTGTGCCAAGAAAATGAGTGAGCAAAGAGAGAAAGGCAAACAGAGGAGGCACTGATTGCCAAAGTCTATTTCTGATATTCCTAATGTGCTTGGTGACATCGTCCATCACAGCCAGATGTTTGAGATTTGAGCAGAGCAAATTAAAAGCCTGCATTTTGCCCTCAGTGTGTTTTGGTTTGTAGTGCATCTCATTAGTGTGGTTTCCTTTAATGGCTCATTTAGTTTTTGGACTGAAAATTAGTAACTAAGCAAAAGCTTATTTAAGCAAAAATTTTTTTTGTACAGCCACTTGCTGGCACCTCTGAGTTTAGGGGGCTTGAGAAGGATTGGGTAAAAAGGGCTCTCTGTTTACCTACTTCACCACAAGTTTTTTGATGCTAAAATATTCAGGTTCTAAATACTGCAAAGAGAATATTTGTTTTCTTAAAAAACACTTCCATGAGAATTTAGAGGTCTGAAGTTGATATATCTACCCTCAGTGGCCAATTTTAATTGGCAATATCCCTTTAAAAACAAAGGGGCTTAGCTGCAAAGAGGTGCTCTGAGTGAGAAAACAAATTTGGTTTTGAGGAGTTCAGATGCCTGGAACCTGGCATCTTTAAAGCACAAAGAGCTTTCCCCAAGAGATTCAGCTTCCCAAGGAACTGAACCAAAGGCCAACAGCATTTGGAGAGGGAATTTTAAGAGCTGAACAGAAAGCTTCCAAGATCTACCCATGTGAATGAATCAAGTCTTTAAAGTTTGAAATAATAGCATTATATAAAGAAAATAAAATTCTTCTCTGTGAAGCTAATCACACTTTAAACTGCAGATGCAGAAAATGCTAAGGGTTTGTGTAAAGCAATGAACCAAAGCCTTTACCCTTCTGGCCTTATTAAATATCAGGCAGACATTACAATTGTATCCTAAATACTTCACTGTTTTACATTAATGACACTTGATCTGACATCCCAAAGATGCTCCTGGGACTTCAGTATTCAATGCTGCTGGACTTCTCCCCACATGTAGTCACTGCAGAAACATTGATCTGCTCAACAGCCCAATGCCAGCAGCATCTTTAGAGGTGGACACCAAATACAAGTTCCACATGTTGTTCCAAATGCCTTAGGTCATCCAGTGGATTCCATGATGCCATGGAAATACAGCACTGGTCTGACACTCTGGGGATCAATTAAAAACAAAACAGCAAATTGCACCAAGAGCTGATGTCTTCCAATCCACAACTTCCTTAAATAAATAAAATACTCATAATTCTTTAAGCCCAGTATTTTAGCTTAGTCCTGGTATTCTGCTAGACCAGAAGACCAAACATCCTAAAGGCTTCACAGCTGGAGCCCCAAAATCCTCATGCTGTGCTGAGACACCAAGGCTCTCTCTAGAACATGTTCTGTAAACTGATTTCCAGCCCATCTAGGGAGAAATTTAAAATAAAGAGATGTCACACCATTCTTTTAAGCCTCTCATTGGGAAATCTTTGCCAATTTACAAACTCTATAAAATTATATAAGCAACATACTGTGTGTGTACATTTCAGAGTATTCTTGAATTTTTTAAGAGGTTGTTCTTTCACACCACACATAGGTAGCAAGGATCACACTCTACAAGGTCTTCCCAAAACTCCATTTGAATCTGTAGAGGGCATTTCTATGCACAGCCTGAGGAGGTCAGGAGGCACAGGCTGTATTGAAATGAACAAAGTAAGTTAGCTTGATTTTTATCCAAATTTTCTCTGCTGTGCTCAAAGGAAAATGAGATGAGTAGAGCTTGCCAAGACTTTTTTCCTTATTACATTTGCTTTAAAAATCCATAATTTGATATCTAAATTATTTGTATATTTGGACTGAACACAAAGAGTTTGAGGAAAAATACAGTTCAAAAGTTGGTTCTTTTTTTTTTTTTTTTTTTTTTTTAATATTCTCAATGAAACATTTAGGATACATTTCCCAAAGTTGTTTATACCTTAAAAATTAAAGGAAACATTTTAAATTAAAACATTTCCTTAATGTCTGAATGTTTTGGATTAACTAGAAAGGATTATCCACCAGTTTCATAGCTGAATAAGAACAACAAAAAATCCTGTTATTTCAATAGCTCTAAAGATTTTGGATTAGAATAGCGTACAGCACTTTATAATTTTTGGAAACATGTTGTGAGAAAAGCTGTAGGACAAGGAAGCTTTCCTACAAGGAAAGCCATAAATAGAACTGGCAAATAGAACTGTCCACTACTGCTGTAAATCCCTGTGAATATCACTTGGTTTTGTGAATATCACTCAGGTGAAGTCACTGCACTGAAGCAGCTTCAGATGTATTTTCTGGACATTTTGTGCAACAAATATCCCATGATGTAAAGGGGTGGTGATTTTGCACCACTTAGTGATTTGTCTGCAGTTTCTTCTGTCTTAACTCAGAGTCAGGATTAAAACATGGAGATGAATTTTCTCATGTTTGTGTTTGGTTGTTTGTTAAATCTTATCTAAAGTACAGAGAGTTCTGCAGCACCTCCAGCTACCAGCTAAAAGTGAGCAAAATGGAGGTGAATCCAGCTAGTTACAAGGTCTTTTAATGCCAAACAGTCCAATAGAGAATTAACACCTATATTATTTATACTTGTGACCCAATAACCAAACTCCTGTGACCAGCAGTGCAGCACTGACTGTCCAACCAGAAACTACTGCCTGAAATCATGAAGAAGGAAGAAGACAGAAAGAGACAACACCCAAAATCCTCTATCTTGTCCCATACCTATTACTATATTATAAAACCTCAGATTTAAAACCCTTCACCATGTGAAATCACACACTTCTAATTCACTACACACCAGTGATTTTAACTCCATCACTCAAATTTGGAAGCTTCTCCAAGGCCTCAGGTCAAAAGCAGAGTTCTGCAGGGGGTCAGTGCCAGAAAGCACAGAAAGCTCAAAAATCCCAGGTTTGTGGGATCCAACACTGTGACAGAGAGTTTTTTTTTATTTATTTTTTTTTAGTGGCTCAGTACCCCATTTGGCAACTCCCTAGAGATACTGCCAGACTAATTGAAAAGGCTCAAAGTAAATAAGTAATGAAATTAGAGTCTGAGAACTGATTCAGAAGGAGTCTTGTTGGTTTTGTGGTTTGGAAAAGTATTTTAGAGGTTTCAGGCAGAGAGCCCATTGACTGAAATTTAAACACTGTAAATCCAGAGCACACAAATCCTTCTTGAAACAAACTCCTGTAACTGGAATAGTCTTTAGGTATAAGAAGTGTGCTCCCCAAAGGCTGTTTGAATTCTTATGGCTGTATCAGCTGCTGTCCCTACAACAATTTTTCATCTTAAAGTTTGGGGCAAGCTTCAAGAAATCTATCTAAGGACAAAAAAAAAAAAAAAAAAAAAAAATTGTTTAGATTCTTCACAGGTTTGAATGAAATTCAGTGCTGTGTTTGCCATGGGATTTATTCATTGAGTTCCCATTGCCAGTAATGTGAGCTATGGGGAGAGCACAGTAATCTGACTTTTATTTATAGTGGTGAAAAATAGAGGTAGAGTTTGAGTTTGGAACAGACACAACTAAGATACAGACACAGATAACAGATACAACACCATGACAAGCAGTGCTCCAGTGCCCAAATCCTCCAGAATAGTGTAATACATGTTGAACTGCTTGACATTATATTGTGTGAAGGTAAGTTTATAGAAATAACAGTACTTTGAAAAGGCTTCCTAATATTTGGTTTTTGAAAGGGTCTTTTTAAAGGATTTTAGTCTGTATCTTAGAAATCTGCATTTACCCATGGAGCTATTTTAAACCCAAACCAGCCTTTAGTCTTAATTCCACTGAACAGAAGGGAGGCAGCAACTTCATGTTAGATCAAGGATATGGACACATAAACAGTAAGCAGCTGAGTTTATTTTTTAGAAAGATCTCTTCTGTTCTCTGCTCACAGACTGCCCTGAAAACACATCCCTGCTCAATTCCCCATCTGACTGACTTCTAAAGCCAGCTACTTTAAAGGTTCAGACTTAGCTAATCAGGCAGACAGCACCACTGTCCCTGCAGCTCTTCCAGCTCCTAATCAAAACCATTCCACAGTTCTTCATTTAGATACAGAAAATATATCACATTTTGACAAAACCACAGAGACCTGCACAGCTGTTAGCTTCCAGATTAGCAAACTGTAATTGGAGGGTGGGTGCTGATCCCCAGTCATTAGCAGAGCCTCCACAAATGCTGTGGATGGATGGCTGCCTGCTGTGCTCCTCAGTGCAAAGGGACCAGCACAGAAACACTTTCTGAAGAGCAGAGATAACAGAGGTCACCAGCACTGGGATCAGGGTTCCAGATAATCTCCAAATTAAAGGTGCAGTGAAGCCCAGCTGGCACACATCAGGGTGATAATCTAAACATAATCCACAACCTGCCAAACTGAACACTGAATTAATTATAACACTGAGGGGCTACGTGAAAGAGCAGAGATTACTGAACTCCTAATTACTGAGTTTGATTACCCTGGAAACAACACAGCTTCATTTCATTTTATCGTTCAGTTCTGCTTTGGACAGACACAGTTTAGTTGAACTGTTGCTGGATCTCAAGCCTCTGAAAGATTTGGCAGGCAGTAGCAACCTTGGCTGAAAAGCCTGAAAAATTGAGAGCTAGGTAAACTACTCAAATGTTTTACCTCTTTTCTTCAGAATATCAAGTTCTCAGAGCAGGCTGCCTCCCAAGAATCCTGCCATGCCTCATGAGATGCTACATAACCAAAGAGTAGCCACATTCTTGCTGCAATTTGGCTTTTTATTAACTCCATTTAAGTGGACAGTAAAAAAACATAATAGGCAAAAGTAACAAATAAAAATCTAGGAAGATTCATGTTTAATTAATTTCAGTTTTAGATTTAACACAACTAGTTTACTGAGGCCCATTTCACTGGTACTCTATTATAACATAACTCAGTTCCCTGACAGTGAAATTCTCTGCATCTGCAAATACAAAGCCTGTTCTTCATGCATTCCAGGAATTGATATGCATACTGCTTAAAGAAGAATGATCCAAAAATACAGCAGGAAATATGTTCTGTTCTTTTTCATAATCCTTTTTTTTTTTTTTTTTTTTTTTTTTTGCAAAAGCCTTGTTAATATATTTTAAATCAACCCACATTTGATCCATGTAATTTATGACATATAATACAAAACATTAACACATTAATTTTCCTCCTTCCAACTGAAATTAAGGTGGAGCTATGCATTTAGAATTTCTCATTGCTTGCTGAATTGAGCCTTACTGCTCTGCTCACACCCTCCTCTTCCAACAGAGCATTTTTAAAACAAAAGATTTGCTCCCCAAAACACACCAACACACCATGATATGTCCAAGTCCTTTGAACAAACACATCCTCAGCTTATCCCAGGAACCCAAATCATTTCCTTCCAAGTTTCCCAGTGAACAATGGTGGAAATCTGCCTCAATTTGTTATGCAAATTTGCACCTTATTAAAAACACATCTTCATTTCAAGCACAAGGTGAACAACATTAAAACATTGATTGCATTTTTTCAACTCTATCTCTGTTGCTACAGATTTAAAGCACTGGAAGAGCAAGAGGATGAAAAAGAAACTTCACAATCAAATCCCAAGGATGACAAGTTCAAATGCAAGAGATTAGGACTAAGTCTTTGGTGGAGCTGCAATTGCACTTCTGGTTTTGGGTTTTTTTTAAAGAAAAGTAGCAACATGGATGATATAAAGCATCACCTTTAATTATTAAGCAAGAGTTTCCCCCCACTTGTATGTTTGTTCTTCTTTGAACAGCATCACTTTGACCTGGAAGTGGAAGTCTGAAAGTTTTGTCTCAAGTCACCCATTTCCAAAATTTCATTCAAGGCAGAATTCGAAAAGTGCATTAAGTGTCAGAAAGTCCTCCTCTCACAAGTTTACTATCCTTTAAAAAAGACAAGTTAGGAATAGTTTTACAGAAATCTACAATTATTCTTTCCACAGGCAAGGAACATGAGCATGAATGAACCAGGATTTGTTTGAGGCTGTGAGAAGTTGTAGAAAAGGGCCAAGGAAACCAGTCTCCTGAGACCAAATTCACAACTGAATTCTCAGGAAACATTTTGGTAATAAACACAAACAGATATTTTTTAAAACACTTCAGAAGACTTCTAGGGCTGCTTCCTTCAAAAGAAAAAAAAACACAATGAAGATGCTCCCAGCCATGCCACTTCCTCCTCTCTTTTTTCCCCACACTGTTTCTTAAATGCTGAAATTATCTAATTTGAACATTACTCATTATTTAAGAAGAAAAAAAAACCTGAAACTTTGGCACAGCAAGTATTCTCAAAGGGAATCTCACATATTTTTAGACTAGCTCACAGTTTGTAAAGTCCCCAGGGTATAAACATGGAAATAAAAAGCACTTTAAACAATCAGACTACAAATATGCTGTAAAATGAGCATGGGGTTTGCAGTGATTATGCTCATAATTTAAAAAATAATTATCTTACATATTTTTTAATTGTTTTTAGAAATATTTAATCATAGTATATAGGTAATCATAGCCCCCAAATCACCCCTATCCCTTTTCCTTGTGAAAGTTTCTGTGAAATAACCACAATAGCTTTTAAATATCCTTCACCTTTGCTTATCAGAGATCTTTTGAGAGAAGACTCAGGAAGAGAGCACAACATTAGTGTGTTGTTAGTAAGACATGACTTGTTGTGCATTTTTCCTTACTCAATTTACAGCAGTAGATATTGGGAATAACTGGGTATTCTGAGGAATTTTTCCTGCAGCAGGTTATTTTCTATCATGCTGCAGCTGTAATTTTATTACTTTTTGATAGACAAATATAAATACAGTACAGCACCTTGCAATCACTCCCTCTTATATTTCTAAACCTCAAAGTTTTCCAGGTCTTAACAACAGGAAAAACCCTGTGTCACTCTTTCAGGGATTTAGGGTTTGGACACATCCATCAGTATCTTGACTTTTTATGAATCTAATTATTACCTGTTAATTCTTTTCCTCTTTTTGACTTTTCAAAAACTGATGTTTCACAAAAAAAGTGAGCTGTGGGAACCTGAAGCAGGCTGGGCAATTAGGGCTGAACTGCTCCCTCTGCTACACAGAGAATTTTTATTTGACCCCAGGAATGCTGGTTGCTCAAGCAGACTAAACAACTTTGATTCCTTTCAGCTTGTGAGGACTGGGGTGTGCAGCTCCAGGCCAGGCTGGCAGGGTTGAACAGGAATTCCCAAACAGCTCTGGGGTCTTGGTCCCCTCAGCATCCCCTGGTCCATTTGCCTCAGCCTGCTGGATCAGGCTCAGCAGCAAAAGCACAAATTCTGAATATCTCAGGGTTGCTGTACAGGACAGAATGATCAAGCTCTGTGATTTCAAAGCCCCATCTCAGGTTTTCCTCTGGGCTTAAGGTGTATTTTGGGTTAGGAACAGGCTGCCTGACCCAGCCCCAGCACCTGGCTGCTCTTGGGGTCTACAGGAACTGCAGAGGATCTGCAGAGCCACAGATAAACCCAGCTCCAATCTGTTTGCCTAGAGAAAAAACTGATTTTCTCCTGCACACCAAAGCTCCTTCCCTGACACGTGGTTTAGATAAGTTGCTCAAGTTTTGCCTGGTTGGATTTGAACAGCTGCTCCCTGAAGATGAAGGGACAAGGCTAGGAATAATTAATAACTTTCTTAACTGGAAACACTGTTGAATCATTTGTTTCCCTCCCCACAGACTGTGTAAAACCTCCTCAGTGTTTGAGTCTAACCAATCTTTTAACTGGAAATAGCAACCCTTGGTGGGATTTTCCTGTCCTGGCACCAGTTTCTCTCAGAAGTGTCCACCTGGCTTCTAGCCAGAGGTATAAACAACATTTATTAAAGCCAAATTTTGAGATAGGGGAAGATCTGGATGGAAAATTCAAGACAATAACTAATCTCTGAGTACCAAAGCACCAGGCTCCTTCTCCTAAACTAAGGAATAAATTTTAATATAAAGTCCCATCAGCTCAAAGGGGTATCAATTAATCAAAACAACTCTCTTGCAGATTCTTCACAGTCCTTTTTTTAAAATGGCAATTCTTTTCTTACTTGCTATTTCAGTGGTGACACAAAAGGAGGTTTAAGCTGATTTTCATGCAATCCTTAAAAACAAATCATAACTGTATTTTAAAATAGTTGAGAGTGTTTACTCCTCTTGGTTCTACATGCCTATTCAAACATGGAACAAATGATCAAAAAAATCACTACTTCCAAAATGAACACCTCAGAAATGCCAGTCATGGTGCACATATAACAGAGAAATACTGAAATAAATTATTTTTTTATACAGTATGAGTAGTGTACAAGAATGTTCTGGATTCACATGCCCACACACCCCTCAAGTGTGCACTTTCATAAAATTAAATACTCATTAGCTGTGAACAGTCCTGGGGCTTTTTTTATTGAATTTGAAGTGCAACAGATGCTTAGTTCTCCAACCAAATGCTGCTTTTCCTATACATGTATTAGATGTATGTATTTCTGTGGATACATACAAAGCACTCTTCAGATACCAAAGTAATTTAAAAATATCAGCCAAGCAGTTTCTGCTTCCCCAAACTTAGGAACTCAAGACATGAGATGAAAATCTCAGCAGTTCCAGAGAGGAAACATTACAGTGATGCCACAGTAAACACCAATTCTGATTAAAACATCTGAATTTATAATTAAAGCTTTTTATAAAAAGCTGAAAAATACTTTTGGGCACAGCTTCTGCACAAAAATCTTCTTCCATGTGAGTCTGCAAACTACTAAAAAGCTACTCAGGGTTTAAAGTGCTGCTCCAGGTTGTGCCTGGACCAGCAGGGAAGGGATTGGAGCTCTGCAGTAAATTAAAAAGAAAAAAAAAATAAAAAAAATAAAAAAAATCCTGCCATTGGTCAGCTGAGGTATAAGAGTTGGGAAAAGAAAAAAAGAAAACAAACACAACAAACACAACAAACCCCAAAGCCCCCTGGCCAAGTCTCACCTTGTGAAATGTCACCTTTGTCTTCCCTAATTCCAAAATCCTGATGGAAGGTTCAGAATAAGGCACAGGGGTGGGGAAAGAAGAATTTAACAAACCTAAACCAAAAAACTTGTCTTGGGCGCTGTTTTTCAAGCATTTTCCAATTTTGCTCTCAGAAAATCATTCAAGTGTCATGAAACTTCCATGGAATTTAAGTCAAAGATTTAAGCTGTAATTTTTAGCCCTCTCCCTATTTAGGCAGCAAACTGCCTTTTGCCTTCACTGTCTGAACTCCACAGTCATGAACAAATCCTTCACGTGGATAATTTTGGGGTTTCTCTAATGTTTGACCCTTCAAAGAGTCTGGGTGATACCAAAGTGAGTTACAGTGAGAGCTGGGTGTGCTCTGCTCTCCCAGCCAGGCAAATCAATCTCACCCCCTGCTCCTCTATTAGAACCACACACTTTCACAGCAAAAATGGTTTAAATTAACACAAGCACAGCTGTTTGCAAGAAATAAAGGGCTGGAGTTCCCCCAGGCTGGGAGAGAACTGCCCTGGGCTCTGCTGGGGGATGCAGTGCACTGAAGTAAAGACAACTTGCTCCTGCTTGCACAGTGCTTTCCTCTGAGCCACAGCTGCCCGTGCACCCTGCAGCCACAGCAGCACTCTGGTGCATCTCAGAGCCACCAGTTAAAGCTCTGCATTAATTCCTTGTGCCTGCAGGGCAGATCCTTCTGGCCTGGCTCATGTCCAGCACAGCAGCGAGCTGATCTGGCTGCCCCTGACATGCCAATGCTGCTCCTGGGGCTGTGAAGGCATTTCTCTTGATTATAATCAATCAGGATAAATTAATATTGTAATCATTTTTAATACAAGACACAAGAGAATTTCCTAGGGACACACCTGGCTCTTTTTTCCCATACAGAAGTAAAGGTGTTGCAGTGATTTGCAGCAGCATCTTGAGCTGGTCCTTTAAGGCACAAAAAGTTGTTTCTTGGGGTCAGCTGAGAATAGTGAAACAGTTTAGATGAGCACAGCACAAAGGCTGAGTGGTACTGTGATGGTGAGAAAGTAGGGTTTGGCATCTCCCAGGGTTTGGAGTGACCTAGTGGCAAGCAGGCTGCTTGCCAGGGACATTGAGCTGCTGAAGGACAGTGCTGCTCCAGACTGCAGTGAGACCTTTGCAAGTGGGAAATTTCCCTGGCCTTTTTTTTTTTTTTTTTTTTTTTTCCAAAAAATGAAGAAAAAAATCATTAGTGCCTGCTCAGCCTGTCCCCACGAGCACAGCCACTGCTTCCTGAGCAGCTGCAGCTGGCAGGGCTGAACAAAGTTGCAGCACAGGTAAATAAATAGTTCACCAATTCCCACTGCTTGTCCTGGAACGAGGCATGGACACTTCCCTACTTCACACAAGATTTTTGGCTGAGTCCTGTCTGCTGCACCCAGTGGTGTGCCTTGTGTGGATGGTTTTCTAATTCTTCCTGACCTTTCTAGCTTGCACAGGAGAGGCTCCTAAAGGGCTGCTGTAGCTCCTGTACAGCTCAGTGATTCTGCAGCAGAGCAGAAGCTGCTGAGTGCAGTCTGATCAGTGCTGAACAAAGCAGAGCAGGTTTGAGGTGCTGGGGCTGGGGCTGCTGCAATCTGCCAGACAGAAGCTGTCTCCCCTGTGGAAGCACCACACTTATTCCATGGTGGCAGCACAGATACTCTGCAGGAAGCTATTGCCACGTCTCAGGGAGGTAAATTTTCTCCCAGATGGCTTACTAAGTTGTTGTGATATCCTGGGTGATTCCCTTAATATCTTCTGTGGCAGAACTACACGTTTGCAAACTGTTTGGCAGAAGGTGACATTTGACTCTCTCCCAAAGTTTTTTATAACAGCACTGACAGAAGATAGGCCCCCAGTTTATCTTTGTCAAAAAAATAACTCTGGAACTCACTGACAGACACACTGTGTGAGGAGGCACTGTTTTCAGAGCTGCTTTCTAAACCTGAACTCGTGCTCAGATTTCCTGAAGCAGCATTTCCATGCCTAGTGCTATTCTAGAAAAGCTGTATTTCAACACAGCATTCTGCTGACCAGTCAGAACACCCTGTACATCAGAAGAACACATTATGACTGCTTATCTCAAGTCAGAGCCCTGCCAGAGGGAATAACTGTGAGAACAAGCATTCCTAGCTCAAGGTTACCTGGAGCACAGGGAGGAAGAATGACATTCACAGACACATTTTACATCATATCCTGCCTTGGAACCTTGATGTTTTTTATAGACCAGACAAAGATATTTTAAAAATAGAAGGAATCACACAGCACAAGATACCCAGTGTATTCTGTGGCAGGACTGGAAATAAACAGCCTCTTATAGCTCACTGTCTCAGAACCAACTCTGTTCTCTGTGTTTCCGTAATATCATTTTTGCCAAAAGCTCCTGCTGTGGGTCTTGTGTGTGCAGATTGTGGTCCATAGAGTGAGTGTGCTGTGCATAACCCAGTATCTACTCAGTCTTGCTCTTACACCAGGGAAAAAGTCCCTGGAACAAGAGTTTACCTAATGGACATGGATTTAGGCTTGCTGCATTATTTCAGGCCCTAACAGCAGATGTGGGTTTATTTGTATGTGTTTTTCCTCTGAAAGCACAGTGTTCTTCATGCTCTTCATGTGAAGGGATGGAGACAGGCAGAGCCTGGGCTGGTGAATACAATTGCTGTGTCCAGGTCAGCATAGCTTCTGGTACAGAGGTATGGGTACATGCTTCCCAAAATCAGGTTTGTCAGCTTTACTGGCAGTCTTGAAATAAACCTCTTGGGGATCTGAGTCACTTCAGCTCATTATATTCTTTTGTACTTTTTGCTGTTTGTGTCAGTTTGGGGTTTTTCCAGCCATTCTTTACAGAAGGCTGCTGCAAGCTCTGGGTGGATTTTTAAAATGGCTTTGAAGATCATGATATAGTGAAAAACTATACAAGGGAAGGGTTTCTTCTTGTTGGACCAGAGGCCTAGTCTGGGGGCAGCTGCATCTGCCTGTGTGCTGGGAGCTGGATGTGGAGGGACAGAGATTTAGAGATGCAGCAGCTGCTTCTCATCTGCATTGGGCATTTCTGTGTTACTGGAGTTCCTCCAGCAAAGGGAGTGCCAGGAGGGAGGTTTGTGCTTCCCAGCCATGTTCTTAACTGTTCTGAATTCACTGCTTTGGATTTATATTGGGTTTGTATTTATATTTATGGGTTAGGATCCTGCTCCACCTGTTATGTCTTCTTTTTAGGGATGCCAGCCCCAGGGATTGAAAATAAGACAAAACACAGATGCTGTTCACCCTCTAAGGCACATTGGGGTGGAGGGACAGTTGTCAGAGAAGCTGTGCTGGAACAGAGACCTTGGAGCACTTGGGAGCTGTTTCTGACCTCCACGTGTCAGCTGCTTTGGGAGATTTTTGTGGTGCAGTGAAATTAATTTGAGGTTGCTAATTGTGTTTGCAGTGGCTGCTGCACTCTGGCTAAAGGAAACACTGCTGAGGTTTCTTTGTGTGTACCAAACATTGCACATAATCAGTGGTTGATTTGGGCTTTTATTGATGAGCCTGGTTCTTATATTTACATGTGGACACATTGGAAGGTTCCTCAGTATCCTGTGGGTAAGGGATAAAAGAATCTCCCATTGAGTCTCTTTGTAATTGTGTAAATAATTTAGCTTAACTGTATGGCAGCATCAAATACTCTTCACAAATGTGTAGTGACTTTCAAGGGATCCAGCAATCCTTTACCCTCTCCTGCCAAGTATTGCTGTACCTTACAAGAGGCACAGTTGGTTTCACAGGAGCTGCTAATAGATTAATACTCGATGCACAAAACGTGGCATTCATCTTTGAAATTAATTCGGCTTTGATTGGGATCTTCTCTTAATATATTTCTAAAAAAATGTAATTGGATAGCATAAGTATTCAACAAACCAGCTAATTTAACTTAATCTTCCACTGTCCTCATTAATAAAAAAGCAAATTTCAATTTGTAATTAATTTTCACTGAAAATCTGACTCTTCATTTGAAGAAGTGTGATATGTGGAGACAGAGATAAAGCAACCACATTTCCTGGTCAGAACCAAATTCCCCCCTGGAGCAGCCTGTCCTTCATCCTTTATACAGAGACCAGGCACTGAACTTCTTTCTCCAGGTGTTCCAAGCTGTGCCACATGAATTAGCTCTGTCAGAGAACATGTGATAGGAGACAGTCCTTGTACTGGAAAGGTTGCTAGAATATAGCATAAAAGGGAATATAAAAAGGGAATATAGAAAAAGCCTGTACAGAAATTTATGGGCTTTTTAATGAACCTGGTTCAGGTTAGTAACTTGAGTGGTCACTTAGGCTGTGGTTGCTCCAGGAATTTGGAAAGCTTTCCAGCATGGAAGGACTGAGCCTAAATGAGCCCCATGTAAGGCCTTCATTCACCAAGTTATCCTCTAAAATGCTCTGTGTAACAGATAATATTGCAAACCTTGGGAATAGCTCATGGGCTTCTGGCTAATGTATATCTCTTGTGTTCCACAATACATGTGAGGAACAAAAGCAGCCAGCACATAATGGGAGACCCAGAGAAATGCACTAGGGATTCCAGATGTGCTATATGTGTTGTAGAGAGAGCACAAAACCTGCTCACCAGGCACTGACCTGCTCACCACAGTGTGTGAGCTGTAGATCTTGCACTCCCTGTGGGGCTGTGAGTCCCAGCTGAATTGAGATGTACTGGTACTGGCCCGGCAAGAAAACAGTTTGCTCATTCTCTGTAACCCTTTGTCATGGTGTGTGAAGAAGATTCTTTTCCACTGCTGTTAATAATGTACAGCACAATGTGCAGGGAAGGGGCTGGCAGAACCCCCAGCAAGCTGGAAATGATGATATGTCCCTCAAAGGCATCCAGTGATGTTGCCAGAGTCCACCTTTGCCCAGGGAGATATATCTGACTGCAGCCAGTCAGGAATTTAGCAAAGCAGCCTCTATGAGTCCTCTGTGGGTGCATTCAAACCAGCAATGTTCCTGGAAGCTGAAAAATGAACCATTACTTTCCATGGTTCCTGTTTTATGCTCCTAGGGAGCCTCTCCTCAGTCACAAAGGACTGTTTTATATATGACTCCTTTACAGTTCATCAGATGGTTAAGATGAAGTTATGCAATGTCTAAAATTGAGATTTGGGAGTGCTGAGAGCAGGAGGTGCCAATAAGGAGCTGTAATGAAATTAGCAAAGACAACACAGTATTGAATTAGCCTGTGAAACTTGTTGCCCAGGGAGCTGTAGAAGCTCTGGAGAGCAGCCATTGATGTGGATTGTGGAATGCAGTCACCATTGTGGTGTTAATTTTTTCCAGAAGGTTATTAAGCTACAGGCCTGGGATTTTAATGCTTATATGTGATTCAATGAAAGCAAAAGATTCCTCATCTTCTTGTTGAAATTTCTTACATTGTCTTTAGAGGATTCCAACAAGGCCTCTGAAACCTCTAGAGTTTAGATTTAGGTCTAATCTACCTGGGCAGTGCTGTGTCTAATGTTCATGCTACATTACATATTTGTCTCCTGTGAGAAGTTCCTATTTTTCCAGAAAATTTAAGACTTTTTTCATTTCACCTGATTTTTTTTTTTCAACTTTTATTAACAACCTACTGCAGTTTCACTTAACTATCACAAGGCAGTGAACATGAAGTGTACTTTTTCCAGTGCCTGTAAGGATTTGGTTTGGGAGCTGTTGTGCAAGCCAACAGTTTGTTTCAATCTCCCATTAGATCTAATGGTATAAGTTTATTATTTTTTCCTTTTTTTTTTTTTTTTTTTTTTTTTTTTTTTTTTTTTTTTTTTTCCCCATTCAGAAACATTACTGCACCTCAGAGTTAGGGGAAAATTGGATCAGCTTTAATGATCACTTTAATGGTTTGTCCTGACAGTCTGTATTTCTTCAGGAGCAAAACATTAAGTGTCCCTAAGACACTTGTGTTTGCCAGACTCTGTTACTTGCAGTGGCTACTGCTTTTGGTTTTTGGAAATGGTAAAAACTACTATTCCTCATATTTTTTTAAAAGAGAACCAATAGGTTTAATAGGTACTCAGGAAAATATTTTTGTAGGGGCCACATGTAAAAAACCTTGCAGAAATCCCTAAAAAATACTTTAGAATTTTTCTTTGTTAGTGAGGGTGCCTTGTCTTTGTAGGGATAGGAATGATGGAGTTGGATGTTGGGGTAGTGAGAAAGCCTAATATTTTATAAAGCTTGAATTTGGCAGTTATTCTCCAGTTCATCTATAATCCAAACACATTTTGGATGGATCTTAGTGGATCAGATTTTGTGGATCTTCTTTCAATGTTCTGGCTTTTGTTTTGGATGCAGAGCAGTGCATCAGGGCATTGAACTCTGCTTTTACAATGTGCTTAGAGGGGAGTGTGTCAGGTGGTGAGCTGCTCTTTTAGGTGCTTAAGTGAGTTTAAAATCATAGAGATTCCCACTTCAGTGATGATTGCCCCATCCCAGCGAGAACTGGGAAATCTGAATAAACCCTAGGACCAGCTGTAGTGAAGGAGACTGAGGGTGATGCTTGGGAGGTCCAAAAAAACCATGTAAACTGTGAAAACCTTTTCAGAGCTGCCTTCAGCATCTTTGCCCTTTCAGCTCTGTGATGTGATACTGAGAGCTCTCATTTTGGGACCAGTTTGAGAGCAGCAACTCTGGTATTGCGAGAGCTCATTCTAATTTGCTTTAAGATATGCTGCTTGCAGTGAAGTGTCTCATTCTGAATGCCTCTGGCTCTCAGAGCTGTGTGTGAATGCAGTGGGCACCACACTTGAGTTTCCTGCAGGATGCTCATGGAGCTTTGCTGTAACAGCCTTGCCAGCACTGACCTGGTGGGGAGCATGCCCAGGCATCACAAATATCACAAATAAATACCTCCAGTTATTTCTCCTTGTCATCCCCCCATCACTCCTCCTGCGTGTTTCAGAAGAACATGATTGATTTCTTGAGATCTCACTCAGGATTTGGCAGTCTCCAGGGTGTGGTTTGCCCCAAGGCAGGCAGCTTGTGTTTCTGCAGTTCCCTGCCCTGGGAGGTGCCAAAGCTGCCCTGTAGTTCATCCTCTTCCTAACCCCCTTGGGATCACCTCCCTCGGGTGTGTCAGGTCAGAGATTCTCCTTCAGGAACAGCCTGCCCCACTCATTTTGCTAAACTCAATGAGTTCATGGGTTTGACTCTGCTGCAATTATTTCTTGGTGATGTATAACAAGTAGCTGTTCTTACAGGCTTATGAAATGTTCCAGAGCTTCATTAATTTGCCCTTCATTAGCTGTGTAATTTTGCTAATGACCTGAGATATTTAGAGGCATTGTCCTGTGAGAATGATGAGTTTCACTGAGGCCTCACAGAAGTGCTGCACACACAGCTCCAGCACGTCTTCCACCAGAAATTTGTTCTGCCCTGCTGCATTTAATTGTATTTTACTTTTGAGCCGAAGTAGAGTCATCTCCTATTGATAAGTGAATAATTATTTCATATAGGAAATTACACATTTAATGGAAGTTTGCATTGTTAGAGTGTTAAATGATTAAATTTGTTAATTGTGTAATATTGCTGGACATAATGATGCATTTAACCATTAACAGCTTTCCACTGCATTGCCTTTTAATTTCTTATGTAGTACAATATACATTCTTGTTGCCTTTTCATCAAGTGTTAATAATAATGGAAAATAAAGGTTAGTGTCTGGAAAGGGAAGTATCCCAACTGCAATAACTGGAAAAAAAATTATGTGTGTCACTGGAGACCACAGTTGGTAAGGTGATGGCTGAGGAGAGTATGGTATCTGAAATACCCAAAGAAGGGGACTTTTCATTTTAACAGTATAAATTAGCAAAAACAACAGGGGAATTTGTAAAGAAGTGGTGTGAGGGACAATGGCTGTAGCTCCTACTTTAGTGTGTCCATTAACCCTGAGGATTCATATGGGATCTGTCACATTTCCCTCCTGTGATAAGAGCAGGAGGAGAACCTTTGTGATGCCTGGACTCAAGAGTGTATGTCCTTGCTAGGCTTGCAGAGAGAAGGGCTGGTCTCTCATTGTTAGGGTGTGATGGGGAAGCCCTGTGGTCACTGTGCTTGTGGAGGATGGCAGGATGGCTCAGCCTGCCTTGGCCTCTGCTGCTGCATGGGAACATGGCTGTTTTCTCAGCTTTTCTGCAGTGAAGGCAGCAGCTGAACCACAGGGGCTGAATAAGTACCAAAATCACAGAACCATGAGTTAGGAATTATCTTAAAGATCATGTTATACACCCCCTGCCATGGGCAGGGACACCTCCCACTGTCCCAGGCTGCTCCAAGCCCTGTCCAGCCTGGGCTGGGACACTGCCAGGGATCCAGGGGCAGCCACAGCTCCTCTGGGCACCTCAGGGCCTCCCCACCCTCACAGGGAAGGATTTCAGGTTTTCAGATATCCCATCTGGACCTTCTCTCCATCAGTTGAAGACACTGTCCCCTGCCCTGTCACTGCATGCCATAGTGAACAGTCTCTCTCCATGATTTTGTCAGCTCCCTTCAGGCACTGGAAGGTCACAGTGAGGTCACCCCAAAGCTTCTCCTCTCCAGGTGAACCATCCCATCTCCCAGCAGAGCTGCTCCATCCCTCTGCCCATCCTGGTGCCTCTGGACTCTCTCCAAAGGACCCTGTCCTGGCAGTGCTGGGGTCCCCAGGTGTGGCTGGAGCTCTGCAGGTGGATCCATCCTGGGGGCAGCTCCCTTCTCTGGGAGTGCCTGTGGCTGGGGAAGTGTGCAGCAGAGCTGGAGACAAATGCTGCATTCATGTCCCACCCCTCATTACACTGGGATCTCAGTTTTTGCCCAGGGTGGCTGGCCTCTGTGCTTTGGGTCCAAGATGAAGGTTTCCAGAAGAGTTACCTTTACTGATACTGAAGTAAATCAGCTTTCATAGATCAAGCAGATCAGGCAACACCATACCACCATTAGACCAAAGCTGAAACAATCCCTAGGAAAGCCACAAAATTCAGAAACTGACTTTAACACTATCTTTGAAAGCAAAGTAATTTTGTTTCAAGATTATCATCACAATTTAGATGCTGTACGTTGTAGCTGGATAAAGAGGGAATTTGGCAGATGAGCTTTTGCCTCTGGAGCCTCCAGATGACTGGAACAAGCTTCCCTTTCAGCTTAAATCAGCAAACAGCATAATCTCCTTTAAGCCTGGGCTTTAAATGGCTGTTTGAAGGAGGATTGTGCAAAATCTATTTCCAGTAATATGGTTACAGGAGCTAAAGAGTGTGTGTTGTTTTCATGAGATTTTTGGATGGCCCTGAAGTGTGCATTAAATTATTGCAAGGATGATACACTTGATGGTTTCCACTTAATTTTTAGATATATGTGCTGGGCTCTTTGGTGAAAGTGAAAGCAGCTCTTAGTTCTTGGACATTTTTTTCAAGGCCAGAATTAGTGCACTTCCCTCTGTCCTGGGTGCCCAGTCTGGCACCAGTAGAGCCTTGAGCCTTCTCCATTTCTTTGGGCATAGTGTTCCTGAAAAAAAAGCCAATTTGTGGGCCTTGGTGGCAGGGTTATCTTGTTGAGAGATTAACTATGTGTAAATGTCTATTAGGAGTGTGAAATAAATTTCCAGAAAAGCCGGAGGCAAGACTCAAATATTTGAGCTAAATCACAGGTTTCTGTAAATTAAACACTACATGTTCTCTGCCTTTGCTAGAGTGACTGACAGTGGTTCTGACAGGAAATAAACAATAAAAAAAAGAAGCATATTTGTCACTGGATTTCCCCATCTTTGTTGCTTTTGTTTTCAACGTGTTGGAGTACTGGTGGACTCTTCTTCCTTATTTTCTCCCTTCCCCCATGTGAAAGTTGAAGGCAGGAGCTGGAATTATCTTTTATAATTTTCCAAGGGAAGGAGGAGCAATTGATGTTGAAATAATATAATTATTGATGTGGGAAGAAGATGATTTTACTTTAAAACAAATGCTGCTTCACTCATGCTCTCATGAGAACCAAGATGCTCACAGGCCAGCATCCAGGCACTAAGGCAGGTTTCCCGTGTGGATTCCTCAAAATAAAGAAGACAACAAGCCATGCTAGCTCCCTCCCTCTTATTATGCACCCTGCAACCTTCCTAAGGTTAATTAAACATGTGCTGGTTTTGAATGTGCCTGGATTGAGCCCTTCAGGAGGTCACAGTGGTTGTGATCCTTTTGTGTGTTGTGTCCCCCTTCTCTCCCTTGGTAGGATTTATTTATTTGTCCAGGTGTTGACTTGTCTCTCCCCTACTCTGTCTCACCACTGTCTCTTCATGGGTTTAGTCTGTATTTCAGTGTTCTATATTTACTTATCTGGGCTGTGTTGGATCCTGATCTGCTATCAGCACCTGGCACCCTTTTATCTCTCTCATGTTGTTCCTTCTGGTGCTCCCACACCAACCTTCCATTCACTCCCCATCCATCCTGCTCTCAACACTGTTATTGGATATTTCTGCCAAGTGGCCCTGTGAGTTCATCCTGTACCATCCCACCACCCTGAGGATCCCTGCATTCCCCTGCAGCCTGCTGGGTATGGCAAGCTGCATGAGCACCTAATTTATTTATCATTTCATATTTCAAATGATTAAGTGAATTGCTGGCACTGCACAGATAATATCTGTAGATCTTAACAACTGATCATGTATGGTTATGGTAATCTGGAGGAAATGCAAATGAACTATGAAAACTGCTTCATCTATAAATAAAACCATTTAGCTTCAAAGCAGTATTGCCATGGAAATTCTTCACTGATAAAGTATAGGAGTGAGGCTTTTCTCATTTAGATTTCCTGAGCCTTTTTATTTTATGCTGACAAGATGCCAGAGGGAAAAGAGCTATAAACTCAGTATTGCATATTTAAAAGATGGTATTTTATTTCATCTTCTTCATTCCAAGGCTTTCCATTTACAGTATACAGCCATGAACTGAAATTTATAACAAATGAGGAAAAAGGGATAGGAAGCATTGTTGGCAAGCTAAATCAGGTGCTTGCTGAAAACTTTTGACTTTGTTTGGAGGTGGCTTCTGTCCTGTATTTGTAAATCCTGTTCTGATCAATATTTCCTAAATGCATTCAGAAAGCTTTTTCTGAACCATGCACAAGTTGAAGATCCTCCAAGATAAATAACTGAGAGAAAACACACTTAACTGGTGTATGAGGTGGTGCACATGGAATCCAGTCTCAATGAATGCAGGGTTCTGTATCTGCCTTGCTGGGCTTTGCTTTCTCCAAGTGGCAGCAGCCTCACTGGTGTTGCTCTGAGGGGGTAGAAGGAGCTGGTTAGAAACTAATCTGGATATTCCTGTGCAGCTTCATAGCAACCTGAGGCTCCTGTGCCTTGTGCCTGGCAATCCCTGCACAGCAATTATCACCTGGTTTTGCTTTTCTGAACCTGTAATTCTGTATTTGTGTGATGGCAGCTGTGTCTAGGTGAGGTAAAGGTATATGATCATATTTCTGTGGGATTATTCAAAGCAGTTTATAGTGTTTCTTCTGACAAAGTTTATGCTAAATTATGTTGTCCTGGACTGGATATAAAGTTGGCATAAAATCACCCTTTATTTTCTTTTTGTGTGTGAATTGGCAGAAGTGAACCATACAAATTCACTGCCTGTGCTTTTTGATTTCATAGCAATTATCTGTAACTGCATGTACCCTCTCCTAGAATGGCAATTTGATATTTAGGTCTCTAGATCCTCTCAGACTTTGGTTTCTGAATCAAACACAGGAACTGCTGGATGAAGATTTTATGTGGGGCTATGAAATGTTGTATCACACTTCTCATCCCGTGGGAACTCCTTACACAGCTGCACAATCTGCAGATAGACCAGGATGTGGAGTGCTGCAGTGATATGAATGGAAGCCCTCTGACAGCCTATTGCAAGGTGTGGAGAAAGGGCTTTGTTCAATTTCCATTTTTTAGCATACATTGCACACAATCAGGCAAACCAGCCCATCAGTGTCACTGGGAGAAGCCTGGCATCTTTATGAGTTAGTCATCAAGGCTGGGGATAACGCTCCCCTTTATTGACCATGCGCTGCTGCATTCAATTAAAATGAAAGGCAATTTAATGAAATTAAATGCAGCTCACTGGGGGCAGCCAAGCATGCCGTGCACGTTGTGAATGTCACCCAAAGGAAAGCTCCCCACTGGGAATGCATCCACTGGAGCATCCCAGGAGCTGGCTGGGTGCCCTGTGCTGCACAGACTGCTGATCCCCACCACTGCACCTCGGTTTATCTAGTTTATCAGTTTATTTAGGAAGAGGTGCTCCCTTCTTTGGGGAAGAGCATGGCTGACCCATCATGACCCTCCCCAAATGCACAGCAAACACCAGAGCCCTTGGCTTTTGCATCCCTCAAACTGGAAACTGCACAGGTGCCTCTGCTCCTCACAGAGCTGGAGAGCCCATCTGCAGTCAGAAGTGCAGGTTCCCTTGAGCAGGCCATGCCTGACAGCTCAGAGGAGGAAGCTTTGTTCTTTAGAAGCATCAAAGCCTTCAGGGTGGAGCACACAGAGCGTTTGGCTCCTCTGTGACCCTGGCAGACCTGGATGCTGTCACACACAAGGTCATTTCAGTCCCTCAGTGCTCGAGTTCTCTTTTTCTCACCTGCAGAAATCAAAGGATTCCCACACCTATCACTTAGCAGTTCCTCCTCAGAACAGTTTGTTTCCTTTTCAAGTGGAAATCTAGAGATTTGTCGCCCTTTGAGGATCGGATGAGTGATCACCAGCCCCTTGCCAGGAGCACAGACAGCTTTGGCTCTGTGCTCTGCTGTGCTGTGCAGCAGTAAATTAGAACACCACTGTCTTCTGTGGGGAAATGCCAGTGTGACTCCTCTGGTGTCTCCAGTTGCCCCAGGAGGGGAAAATCATCAAAGCCAGATTTTTCTTTTTCCCTTTCTCCTAAAAAAAAGAATTGCAAGAGTGAATTGTCCTCTAGCTTGCCTTTATTTTTCTTTTTTAAATTTCTTTTTTATTCCCCCTGGAAAAAAAAAAAATTGAGATATTTCACCTATGATAACTTGCATTGCATTTTTTGCTACGATCTTGACTGAACCAGGCCAGTTGTACTGGGTGCTGTGCATACATGTAAAACAATCCCTGGCCTTGTGCCTGTGAAGGTCAAACAGCAAAAGAAAAATCTTCTTTGAATGCATGGAGAAAAGGGAACATGATAACAGAGAATGTATTTTCTTCATCCTCTGAGACCAGTTCTTTTGACTTGGTAATTCTTAATTTTCTGGGCAGACAGGGTGCTGGCTCCTTTTTCTAATGAGGAATTAACCACAGCTCACATTGGTGCAGTTTTGTGTTTGGCTGTGAACTTCAGGCAGAAGCAGCTCACATTTTTTTGGTTCTTTGATTTGTAAAGTGTGTAAAAATCAGCAGAGTGAAGATTGTTAGTTTTGTGTATTTTTAACCCAGAGAATCGCAGTTCCTTTGGCTTTGTTTAATCTTCCAAATTCATGGCTTGAATTTATGATACATTCTGCTCAGGAAACAGGAGCTATAATGCTTTAAAGTCTTATGTAGAGACTTTACCTATTGGAAACAATAACTTTGTTTTGAGGGCAAGATCATTTGTCTGTACATAGTAGTTCTGTGTTGGAAACAAGAGGGTGGGGAAGAAATACAGTGAGAGACATACACTGAGCTAGTTCAAAAATTAAACTGGACAAAGCTTTCCCTATAGACAGAAGTGTTACTTTATCTGCTGAACATTGATTTAATAATGTAGGAACCCTTCTGGCAGCTAAAGCTGGCTATGAAACTTTTATGTCACTGTTATTACAGAATCATCACCTGAAGTGTAGGTTCTATTTGGTGATTTTTTTAATTTTCTAACAACAAGACTTTCCAAATGAGCTTTCCACTTTTTCCCCTTTATTCTCCCACCCACATGCCCTGTGGAAGCCAAAGGGCTTCCCATGTCTTCAATGCTCATTCTAGTGGCAGGAACCTTGAAAATAATTCTTGCCTATGTTTTTTGCATGTTTCTCTGACCAGAGGAGCATTTTAAAGATTCTGAGGAGGATGTTTCCATCTGACAGCTGTGGCCAGATGTGTGTCACATCTCACATCTTGGGAATGCCATCCTCAGGAATCACAGACCACTAACTGAGGAAGACTTGTGGGAGCTGAGCAGAAGCATCTGCAGGAAGGCCTGGGTGAGGTGGGGGTGTTTGGAGCACTGCTGGTTATCCTGTCTCAAACCATTTGCTTGAAGAACCTCCAAGGTGAACAAGCCAGCTCCTGCTGTTGCAGGCAGGGTTTTACTTTGGGTTTGTTTATTCCAGAGTTATACTTTGGGAATTAAAGCATCCACCTGCAAGTTAGTGTGGGAATTTGCATCAGTTACTTTAATCCATTTTTGTTCCTTTTCTGTAGACAAATCCACAAGTTCTTTATTTTGACCTTTTTTTTTCCCCTCTTGTGCTTGGTTTTTGATAGCAGGTTGTGATACTTAGGCATCAGACACCAAGTTCAGCCTTCAGTGGAAAGAAAGAAGACAAGATGAGGAAGAGAATTGATTTGCATGGTGTCTAACAAGAGTTTTTAAAGAGGCTTTAATGATGTTGATGATTTGGAGCTTTTTTTGAGGAAAGATCAGACTTCTCTTTCTGTGAGAGTCGTGGGATGCTGAACTTGGATGGGCATAAGGAGGGGTGGGGAAAAAAGCACATTGCCTTCAACAGCATCTCAGGAATGCAAGGATTCTTTGGAAATCAAATCCTTTCCTCCCCATCCATTAAACTGGTGCTGGGAGTGTGACAGAAGAGAGGGAATTGCATTGCCAGCCCAGCTCAGCCACCCTCACCTTCCCATGTTAAGGACTCCAGAGGGTGAGTGCTGGTGTGACACAGCCACTGCATTCAATCCATGCTGGGTCTTCATGGGTTAATCACTGACAAGTGTGAGGTTTCTTGGCCAAATCTAATGTATAGACTTCAATCTGAAGTGAGCAGAGTGTTGAAAAATGAAATGTTTTTTGAAAGTTAAATTGCAGTCATTTATATGAAAATGCCTTAGGTAGTTTTGTTCTCCCCCGCCCCCCAAAATATACTAATTTATAGCACATTAATAATTCATGTGCATATTGGTTGCAGACATAAAGCACAAGAATGTACATTCTTTATAAAGCACAGATTTCTGAAACAAATAGGAATTGCTACTCTCTGATGATGAGCAAGTCTGAGAATGTCACCTCAGTTGTCAATAAATATCAGCCCATTCAAGGTGCTCAACAATTTTCTCCAGAAGTTTTAAAGTATTCATTAAAACTCTTCTTTCAAAATATTTTCAGTAAAATAATAATATTTACAATTTATTACAATAACTTGACCAAGCTCACATAAACACATTTCAATAAAATTCTAAGACATTAGTTTTCCTAGAAAATATTTCCAGTTGTCCTTCTTAGTCTGTAAACAGCTTCATTAAAGGATTTTCCTGATCAAGTCAAAAGAAATACACTGGGAAAAAAGAGCAGCATGAATGTGGAGTAGAAATGGGAGAGATTAAGTTATACAACATCAGTTTGAGATGTTCAGTTCAAGTGCCTGGGTTTTGTATTTGGAAAGGTATTTCAATAAGTCATTTCATGTGTACAGCCAAACTTTACAACATCCCCTTGGTGGTGAAAAGCTTAGGCCTGCCTTAATAAAGAAACTCCATTTTAGAGGGTTTTTCCTCCTGAATTAATTTCTTCTCTGGCTTTGGATGTATTGACTGCAAGACAAGGTGTAAAACATTTTATTTGCAAGCATTTTTAGGAGGGAAAGTTCAGATATTTAGGGCTGCAGACAGAGAGGTGCTAATTTGAATGTTTTACTTGCAGCTCCCAAGTCTTCTTACTCTTAGAAGAAATGGCCAAGGGATGTTTGGCCAAATGCAACTATTTTTTATATGGGTTATTTCATGGCCCTGATTTTTAATTTCTTGTGGTGCCAGAGGCTAAGTGATACAGGCATTTTTAAAAACAGAATAATGATGATAATTGCAAGTGTTGGGGAGTATATTTTAGAGGAGAGGACTGCAGCAGTACCTTTAAAGACTAAAAAAGAGTTCTTTAACTCTGAGCTGGGCTTTTGCTCCTGTGGTCTTTTAGTGAGTTGTATTTGGGTTTGAATATGCCTTTGAGGACTCTTGAACAGTAAGAGAGCATAATCAAATGGCTTAAGGGTTGATATGGCTTTTTCTGTGGATTATCTGGATGTGGCTGCAATAACAGTGTTGTTTTCCTCTGGCAAATCACTGCTGTGTGCTGCCATGAAATGCCTGCACACTTAAACTTTATTGCAAATTTAAATTACATTATTTTGCTGGACAGCAATTCCCTGAAGCATTATAAACCAAATCATTAATTGCTGTTTCTAATGTGCACGATCCATTGGAAAACATTAAGCAACACTCAGGGTTCCCTTTATTGTTATTGGTTTTTCAGTCCCTGAGGCAGCAGATCATATGGAAACTCCTGGGCAATCTCAGGCTGACATTCTGTGCTTCTGACAGAGATGGCTTTGGGCTGCAGATGTTCTGGGACCATATGGTATCTGCATATTGTCTTCAAGAATTATTATGAAATAGGCTGCTTTGGAGGGGAAAGATAACCTGATCATAAGTATTAATCACTGCAGCTGTAGTTTGAATTACTGTAAAAGTGTCACCATGGAATTTCAGACTCTTCCTGTCTTCATTCACTGTTGTGTATTTTCCATACTACTTTATAAGTAAAAATCTGTTTTTCAAAGAACTCTTTGGTAACCCTGCAGACTGTCTATAAACAAGCTGAGTATTTTTTGACAAGAACATCTGAACTAAGATGCACTGTGTACACAAAATACAATTCTCATCAGGAGATCTAAACCAGTGGCTTTCCCTGCAAAATCCTGTTGTCTCATTTTACCTGCAAAACTTTAATAATCAGAACTGTAGGGATGAGCACTGCTTTTCTGCCTGAGTTCCACTAACACCAGGGCCTGGTGAAAACCTGGTGCAGTCTCATGATTGAGCCTGACTGCAAGGTTTAGGTGAAATGGAAATTATATTTCCAGGTATATTTCCAATTCCTTGAGAATATTTGAACAAATTCCTGTTACTGGGTCTGCTGGGGTGCTGTGTAATTCCTGCTTAGGTGCTGCTTTCTTCCTAAAGCCTCTTGATCTCAACAACCTGTTTCTGTGCTCTCCTGGGTGGCAGCTTGGCTGTGGATTGTGCCTGGATTTCATTTCTCAAGTGAGCCCATTCTGGTGCCCATGAGGAGCAAGAGGAGAGTGGCTCTGACCATCCAGCGTGGATGTAGCACACCCAGTGGAGATTGGCCACCTGTAGAATTTATTCCCTAGGATCATAGATATTCCAGGTGGGATCTCATGGAGGTGGAGTGGCAGAGGAGAATTAGATCCCCTACCCTGCTGGCCATGCTACTTTTGATCAGCCCAGGACAAATTGATGTTTGAAGGCTGCTGGGCCTTCAGTGCTGATTTTAAACTAAGGCTTTTGGCTTAAGAAGAGGCAAAAAGCTTCAGTGATCAAATTTTCTAAACAATCTTCTTTTGATTTTGCTTTTGATTTGTGGCATTAAATGATGGCTCTGTGTGCCTGCTTGCAGAGAATTGTCTGCATATTCTGTAGTGCTGATCAAATAAACCTCAGGAGTCGTGTTGGAATGATGCTCCTGATGACAGAGCTCTTGATTGCTGTCTCATATTGAGAGAGGTAAAAGCACTTGTGAGACCTTGTGCCTTCTCAGGTGTGTATTTTAGTGGAAGCTGCCATGGCACTCTGGGCACACCTGCTGTGAGGTGAATCAGGAGAGATTTTGATGCTGAAACGTGTGAAGGATCTCCTGTACATTCATAGCAGACAAAAGTGAGTGTCAGTAAATTGTACAGGAAATTCTTCATGGAATTATTTGACATATTTGAGGCAGATTAAACTGCAGGAATTAAGAACAGGAGCAGGGCTGGACCAGGACAGAGTCTGTATGTCTGTCCCACAGCAGTGTAGGGACACATGCACTGCCCTGCATGTTATGCAAATACTGCTTTAAATCACTGTTTTCCTGAAGGTAAACCTAAAAGACTGTGTTTCTAATAATCTGCAACTATGTAATTTGTGCCATTAAGAAAACCTGAAGGTATATTACATTATTTCAAAGGATTTAGCATGGAATAAGCAAAGTAGCAGAAGAGAATTCTCTGGGAGGAGCCCAAGTGAACTAATCATGGATTCCCTGTTTCCTGCCATTAGTTTTATATTGCAAATATAAATGTGGTGACAAATACATGGATACTGATAGAGTGGGGTGCAGAGCACCCCTAGTGTAATGAGGATTTTCTTACTGTAATTTATTGATGTACCACATTGCCCTGATTTTTTCTGTCTAAAACTACTGCCATTTTGCATCTTTGCTGATTGGACTTCTGCACGTTCACATGAGTCACAATTGCAGTGCACAAATAATGGATGAAGTACTTTAAGTGCTAAGAAACTGTATTTTAGGTTTAGCAAAGCACAGATATATTTATCACAGCCCTTCCTAGCAAGATGCAGTTCAGGTTGATGGGCATCACCAAAGCTGTGAATGTAGCTTTGAATATATTTTGAATATAGCACAGCACCTCTGCAATATGAGCCTCTCACTGCAGTTCTGCTGCTTTGCAATTTGCCTCCTTGTTATTTATGTTCTTTCATCTTGGCCCCATCCTTTATTTGTAAATGCTAACAAGGCAATAATTGATGCAGTCCCACCCAGGACCAAGTACTCTGTTTTTACTGTTGATTACCAGAAAAAAGAAAAGTGTGTGTATGAATATATTGAATATTTTATTCTTCAATTTCTGTGTTGTGTTATATTAAATTTTTTCATGTGAAGAGAGCTGTGGAAGTTCAGGTGTTGGACTGTCTGCTGTAGTGGGATTGTACTGAGACAGGCTCAGAATGCTGAATATGGTGGGTTTAGTGCTGGCCACATCACCAGTGCACCCACAGAATTATTTACTCATTTTCTGCTGTGAGGTAGGATTAGGAGGAAGGCAAAGCAGGCTCAGACTTTAAAGGATATAAAGAAAAACTTTAGAAACAGAACTAAAAGAATAATAAGAATGAGAATAAAACCTTCAGAACACTTCTCCTTCCCCCTCCATCCCCCCTTTTTCTTTCCCACTGACAATGTACAGAAACAATTCAGTCAGTGGAGCTGCCTGTGAGGAAAGGAGTCAGAGAAATCCACTGAAAGAAGACTTGAAAACTTTTTAGTGAAGGACTGATGATGGTTAGTCCAGTCTGTCTTGACATAATTACTCAAAACTCATCACTGATTGTTTTTTTGTCAGACATGGGGGAAGCTCCCAGCAGCTCCTCTCAGAAAAATAATTTCTGTGGGTGGCTTGTTTCCTCCTCTCCAAATGTCAAATGTGCAAAAACAGCACGTGAACACGTGCAGCCTTCAGCACAGATGGACCCTGGATTCCTATTTAGGCACCCAGATATTTGTGAGAAATTTCTTGGAATCTTGGGATAATCTAGTCTTTTGGAATGATTAAGCATAAAAAAACCCTATGCAAATCCCCTCTTTTACCCCAAAATAACTGCTTGCTTTTAGCAGTAGGGGTGAATTTGAAGGATATATGTGCTGTTTTGGAAATGCAGGTTTTCAAAACATGATTTAAATGTGATCTAGAGTATTGAAGGGGTAAACAGAGTCCAAACTTCTTCCCTATCACAACTCTGCTGGTTAAACTACAAAAGGCCCCCTCTGTGATGAGCAAAACTATTAGAGGGTGAAGTTACAGGATGATGTGACTGGTTCAATTCAGATATTCTGTGAATGAAAACTTCCCCTTAGGAGTTTTCCCTTCACTGGGGATTTTTCTGGCAGTCTCCCAAGGTCTTAGCAGAGAGGAATTTATTGGAGCCTTTCAGATGGAGTGCTGATTTCAAGGTGCTCACCCTGCCACAAGGGCAGATTTCTGGGATGGGAGTCCTGCAGTCTTGGCCCTTGTGGCAGTTCTGATTATGTCACCTCATCTGTTGGACCCTGGTGGTTGAGCAGAGTGAGACAAACAGAGCTCTGATCCAAAATTGAGCTGTTTGCTGGATTTGCCAATTTTCAACTAGTGTTCCCACAAGAATAAATTAAGATGGAACTTCTGGAATAAATTAAACTTATGCATGAACTATTGTATTTGAGGTTGGATGGGTGGAAAGAATGTAGCTTAAAAGTTCAATAATCTTTTTCCTTTATCCCTGAAGGCTTGTTCCACTGTTGAGGATTCCTTAGAGTCTGCTGAAAAGTGCCCTCATGTGAACAAGAAAAATGTTCTGTGGAGTATGAGAGAATCATGGACAGGAAAGCAAAGACCAGAAGTGGAATCTACTTTTTTTGGACCTTGTATGTTCCCTGCAGTGGGATGGGATGTGCTCATTAACTTGTGTCATTGTGATGGTGAGTGGGTGATGGACTCTTCTGCCAGTTCCAAGCACTTTCTGAGTATTGACATTTCTTAGCAGCTGTTCCCTGACACTCTGGAATTTCCCTCTGGGATATTTTTCTTTCAGTGAAAGTAGCTTGTGACACTTGGTGGTTTTAGGGTGGTCAGCTTTTGGTACAAATCAGGATTCACTTTTGTAATTTAGATAATTAAGTTATTCTTAGTAACTAACTGAAAACTAAACCAAATTTACTTTGGCTATGGAAGCAATTGACACAGAGGAGCAAAGTCATGGATTGCAGAGCAAACCAAGTGGTGAGTCCTGCTTCAGTAAAGAACTGCCCAGAGATGTGCAGAAATGCTTTGTACCATCCTGCACTCCTGTATAATGACATTGGACTACATTTGAGGAAAATAATTGAGTTTACATTCAACTCAAAACAGCAAAATCAAGAACCTGTTGTGAGAAGAATGATGTGGTAGCACAAACCACCCAGCATCTCATGTGTGGCTGTAAGTGCACTGAAAAAGGGTGGATGTGAGCCAGGAGAGCTGAGGGACAGAAGGAGAAAAATGTCATCTTCTTTTAGTCTGTAACTGGCCACAGCAATTGGCCTAATAATGTTATCCTACAGTTATTTATATGCAGAAGTTCTGGGCTTGATTTCATTTTTTATGTGCTGTGGAGACAAAGATAAGAGAGGAACCATATGCATTTTGATAGTTACCATATGACTCTGGTTCTCATCCCCCCAAATTCTTCCCATTCCCCTCATCTTTTATAGGAGCAAGAAATAATAACAGATGCATTTCTTTCCATAATTTTAAATTTTGAGGTTTTAGCCAATGATGTTCCATCTGCTTGTTACCATGAACTCTGGGAGGGATGCATTTTCTTGACGCTGTTTAGGGTGTTCTAAAAAGGGACAGAAGCTAGGAAAAATTAATAATTGAAATTAATTGAAATTAATAATTGAAAAATATGTAACACACTGCCAGAGGTGTGCAGGGAGGAGGATACACAGGCTGACTGTGGACCTGACTGCAGGAAGATGTGCTTGATGTGGGGCTTTGCATGGTCCACTCAAGCTGCTCATGGCATCAGAGATTCTAAATAAGCATCCCAACACCTGGTGCTCCCTTTTGTACCTGTTACTCTATGAGAAGTAGCAATAAAATGAATGGAAGTCCCAATATCAGGGGAAATGCAATGAAAATTAAGTATTCAGTGTGGGAACTGGTAGGAGAATTTTGGCCTTTCTACTTGCAGCTCCTTTCAGGATACTGTTTATTCTCTTATCACTGTCACCATATCTAGTGGGGAAGGACTGGCTGAATTAGCAGGAGGGTCACAATCCCCTCCTGTTGTACCACAAAAACAGAATTTAGCCACTCAAACTTTTGCTCCAGGCTTTGCTGTCCAACATCTCAGTCTGGTCAAAGGGCACAACCCCAATTTTATCAAACTCTCTCCATCCACTTTGGTCAGACCCTGCTCAGACAAAGCCAAATAGGTAATTATTTACTGGTTTACCAAATAATTGGCAATACAATAATGCCATAGGAGAAAGCTGGTGTTTCACTTGAGCTCAGCTTATGAATTCTGACTTTCTAACTCACATTTAATCAAAGAATTGTTCTCTTTGAGGCACAGTGACACTGTGTTGGAGCAGGAAAACACATCTGCAGGCATTCCAGCACCGTTGTTTGTAGGGCAGGCAAATGCAAAGGTGATTCCATACCTGTGTTGTGCAGATATTTGCCCATTTTGCACACATTTTGAGTGAGACAGAACTGGTCAGTGACAGTTTGCAGCCTTTTAAGAATAACTTCAGCTTAGTAATTTCACTAAAATGCTAATAATTATCATCTGCACTTGGAAAATGTCTCTAATTGATAACAGGGAAGTGCCAGGAATTTTTGTAGGTGAGGATCTGCTGAGCCCTTTATGAATGTTTAAAACTATACTTAAAAATAAAACTGCACTTAAAAATAAAACTACTTTGTGAGCTACTCACTAACATGAAAAAAATTATATAGAGTGACTAGCTCTACCAATAATTAGACAGAATTTGATTGCTGATATTTTTAAATGCATTTTTATAGACCAATGAAGTAAAAGGAAATTTTAATATTTTTTGAGGGAAAAAATAGCTTGTCATTGGATACCTTTGTATATTAGGTATGATGAGAGATTTTCTTGAACCATTTTTACACATATAATGTATCAATTGTTAAAGAAAACATTGTACCAATAATATAGTATATGTGTATATAATTTGTATAATAATATATGGTTTTAATATATGAAAATTAACATGAAGCATCTTTCCAAAAACTGAAATAATATGTAGCCAGAGTTAAGAAAATGGGATTTTTGCATGGCTACAGCTCTGGAGCACAGAGGGGCTGTGGCTGTAGCTGAGGGGACTTTGGCCAGGCACTCAGGCTCCCTGTCAGCTCTGGTTCCCTGTCCTGGTTTGCTTGAGAGGAGCTGGTGCTGGGCATCACAACTGCAGAGCTTTCCCCAGAGCCCAGGGAAATCCCAGGAGGGGATTTCAGTGCTCACCCTTCTCTCTGGCTCTCTTCCCAGTGATGTGAAAGGGAGTTCTGTCTGATTTAGGACTGCTGAGCACCAGGGGATTTCTCTCTGTTCCAGCCAGGAACATTCTGTGGGCCTGTTGAAATCACTCTATATTGGCAGCCTGATTTACATTTTATTTTCTTCCAAAACACTAATCCTGAGTCAGGAGGGGCTGGAGGAATGCAATGTCTGGGAGCACATTGCCAACACCACTGCTTTTTAATGACACTTTTTAGAAAGAAATCCCAAATTTCCTATCACTCTTAGAGCAAAAAAAAGCAAAGTAACCATTCCTTTGTTGAGGCAGAGCCACAGACAAAACAGAATAAATAGCTGAACCACAGGCAATGGGATTTTTGGGAGTGCCCCAGGCAGGTACAGCCCATTCCAGGCTGGAAGGGGCAGTGGGAATCAGAGTCCTGTGGCTGGGAGAAGCTGGCATGTTTTCCTTTTTATTGCTTTAAGGGACCTGAAATGGCAAAGCAGCAGCAGTGCTGTGGGTAACAAGGGTTGAATTGGTGCATTGACTGAAAAGAGACTTTGAGTGGCTGCCTGAGAAGGGTTTGTTCACCTTACAGGACAGGAGCAATGGTTTCATCTCAGCACCTTGAGAACACAAAGCTACTTGGTGGATTAAAAGGCAAATCCCCCAAAAAGTGCAGAAATAGGCACTTTTTTTGCCTGCAGACCACCCAGCTGGGTAATTTTGAGCAGACAATTGTTTCAGCCAGGACAACTGTGGGTGTGAACATTTGTGTGAGGTTTGTTTCTAATCTGCAGCATTTGCAGCAGATCAGTTTGGATTTTTTAAGTGTTCTAAGGCAGTGCTTCTTTATAACATCTGTTAGGATACCACCCATGCAGTAATAAGCTCTGCAGAGCTGTGGGGATGCAGAAGATCTCTAAAATACATTTCTAGTTGGCAAACTCTGGATAATGGAAATCATTGTCAAAGTGGGGAATTTGGTGAGTTCATTAAGAGTTGAATTTTCAGCAGAAGTCAAAGGGGATTCAGTCTTGTAGTAATCTGAATCTCATTTTTGTTAATTCCCCATCAGTAGGTAAAAGTTTCAGAAGATCATAAGTACTATGCACCTGGCTCATTGCTAAAACCTTTTTGTGTTAAATGAGATCTGTAAAATTCCCAGTTCAGTAAAATATTGGAGTACATACTGAAGTCAATCCTGTCAAATCCAGCAATTAAGTCAATGCCAGTGAGTTTTGAGCATGTGCCTAAAGCTAAAACGTGCCATTACCTTCTTTGTGAGAGAAGTGCTTCATCCCTTGAAGTTTTCATCAGGCTCAAGAGCAGAGCTGTGGTCTGCATTATTGTATCTGAACATGTTTGGCCTCCTCCTTATGCTGTTCCAGTCTCCCAGGAAAACTGTCCATCCTCCCAGCAGAGGTTAGGGAAGCCAGGGAACCACACCAGTGCTTTGTTTGGCATAAATGCTGAAAAAAGAAACCATGAAACTGGTCCAGAGAAGAAATGGGAGGGCTTTAATGGTGTTCTTGAGCCTCCCATGAGCAGGCTTGTTCAAGTTACTGAATGCTAAACTGGAAGGCAGTAACAATAATTGTAACAGGGGCAGGAGGCTCGACCATTTGCCAATAAAACTAATGCCAATAACTTAACTTATGTGTAGGGACTTACAAATTCAGCCAGAAATGCAGCTCCTGACCATCCCAGTAGTACTCTGGAGTCTTCCCCTGAACAAGGATCAAAGCAATCCTCTCAGATGGTGGTGTCTGTGTTAAAGTAGGAACACAGCTGAAAAGATGTTGAAATTCTGCCTTCTCCTGAATTATTTGCTGTCCTGATTTTTAAAAGTGGATGTTTCACTCTATCAGTGTCCCCTCAGATAAATGTTGCCTCCAGCCTTCTTGCCTTTTATTTTCTGGGTGCTGCATTATGTCCCTGAGCCATTTTTGTACCCTGGCAGCAAGGCTGCTCCTTCACTCACTGCTTGCAGACATTTTGCCTGATTCTGTAGGAGCCAGCATGAAAACCTGGTTTTGAGTATTTTAATGTTACAAAGTACAAGAAAGAGGGGGGAGTGAAGGATGAACCATAAAGTCAGCTTCTTAATCTTCTAATCTGATTTTATTGCAGCTGTAATGGGGGCAATTCCAGTTAAAAGGCTCTTGTCAGACAACACTTACTGTAGGTTACAGCTGCATAGGAAACAGCCTTGGTCAAAGGCAAATCAGGAATTGCTCTGAGAAAGTGATCCTTTGCTCAAAGCTCCCTTTCACTCAAAATGACCAGACTTTAGTCTAATGAGCAATGAAGAGAATGAATTCACAAATGCTGCTACTCTATTAACTGAAAAGAGCAAAAAACTTTTCTGGAGGATTCCTGGAAATAAATTCCATTAACCACATTTCAGAGTCAGGCACCTTTTAAGAGGAAAGTTCACCCATTGCCCTTCAAACCCTGAAACTTGGGTTGAACTGATGTTTTCTATTGAATCTCCAGGATGCACAGCCACAAATCACCTTAGGTTTTGTCTCATCTCCTGCTGTCTTGCAGGTGTCTCTGGCAGTGGGATTTATTTTATTTTATTTAAAGTCATACCTTAAGCATTTATATGATTTTAATATGACCACTTGAGCCCTTAAAGAAATATAGCTCATGGTATTTGATGCAATTAGCTACCTTCTTTCCTGGTTTTGTAAAGAAGAATTAAGAAAAAATTGAAGGATTCAAGGTTGTGGAAGATTTTTCCCTGCTTCCTATAGCACTCTGAAAATATTTATTTGGATATCTTTGGCTGGGGATTGTAGAGGAGCTAAAAATTTGGGCATCTGCTGAAGCATTCACTGAGATGCAGTAAGAGCTGAGTGCTGAAGTCCCTAAGAGCTCTGGAACCCTGAACAATCTGAAACTGTGCTAAATGTTGTTTTTGATACAGCCAGAGTGATATGAAGGATTGGCTTTACCTCTGAGCAGACAGAAACTGAACTTGGTGAGAGATTTAAGCATACTGATAGCACACTGCCTGTCTTGAGGCACTCATCATAAAGGGACATACACAGAATTTAGCTTGGTAGTCACATGGTGCCCACAAGCTTTAGGAAATTATTTCTGAATGTCACATTCAGCAAGTTCTTTTTGCAGTGCTGGGGCTCAAATTACCAGCCATTGTTGTCTGAACAATTGCATGAGCTTTAAAATAACTTAAAAAGTGTATAAATATGATTTTTCTGACGTTTGGGTTTAAATAAGAGCTCTCTTGCATGGCAAGTTTCATTCCGGAGTAAATTTTTACTGCCGAGTTATAAACCCCTGGAGTAGCAGTTTCTAATAAAAATGCTGCCAGACCCATAATGATAACAGCACAGTAGTGCAGCTGTAATAAAGAGAAAAAGGGATTCATCAGACTTGCTGCTTAAATTTTTTTTTTTTTTAATATAGTAAGCCTTTGAGAGAGGATCCAATGCTGATGATATTCATGGAGTACTACTGAGAGCTATAAAATTGTTGACAAATATACAGTCCTTCTACAGAATACCAAAAAATGAGATATTTTTCATTTGGCAGTTCAGGAGTTGCTGGTGACAAAGGAGCCAGTGAACATTAAGTCTTGAAATTATTTATTATGAACACCACATCTCACAAAAAAAAAAAAAAGAAAGAAAAAGAAAGCAGGAGCAATATTAGGAAGCATCTGAGTGGAAAAACTGATTATTTTGTTATTCAGTGCCTGTGTTGCAGGACATTTTTTATGTTAGTTATCTGCAGCACTGCACACTGTTCAGAGAAACTGCTTTCTCTGTGTTGAAAACTTGTGTATAGGGCACGATGCTAATCTGATGGAATTGAGTTGAAATGGTGTTTGTTAGGCTTAGGCAGATATGTTGAGGTTATTCTGAGGTTTGGTACTGCCCAGTGCCTCCCAAGATGTGGGAGCTGCTGGCTCCAAGGCAGGCAGGGAGGTGTGGAGCACCCCAGTCCCACCAAGCTCCCAGCACATGTGAGCAGTGGGGCTGGATCCTGCTGGGAACCAGGGAAAAGCAGCCTTGAAGCCTTGGGTTTCTCAGCTCTCAAGGACAAGGAATTATAACAGTGATTAAACACCTGCTGGAGACGTGTGCTATGTGATATTTGGCATAAAGCATGTTTTCAAAGAGGTGTTGCCTTTAGGACCGATGAGCCTTTTCTATTCTGCTTTGCACAAACTACCCTATATAACTGCAGTGTTGTTTTAAATAAATCTCTCTCTTTTACTTCTCCTTTGCACAAAGAACTGTGTTGCATTATCCTTTCTGCTGCTCCTATAGCCAAAATTCCAGAGAGCAGCACTCCTCTGGGATACAGAGCTGCCTCCTTGTGCCCTCAGGGTCTGCTGGCCACAGCTTAAGGCAAGAAGAGAATTTGGGATCTGACAGAGATGGGGGAATGCTGTGGGCACGTTGAGAGGAGGCAGTGGTGGCTGTGGGTGTGAGGAGGTCCCAGAGTGTCCCAAGGGACACACAGGAGCAGTGGAAGGCACTGCAGTCACTCCCTGGAGGGAAGCTCCTGGCTGGGAAGCTCTTTCTGTACCCTTGGCAGTGAGCTACAGCACTCAGGTTTCACTTTTCAGGTTTCTCAAAGCCTGTCACAAGCAGTGCACAGGCTTGCTCAGATCTTCTTGTTTGGGAAATGGACAGAAGGCAGAGCAGTGCTTTAACTATCCAAATGATATCCTAAAAACTGGCATGGGAAGCAAATCTGCTGTTTCTAGAGATATAGCTGCTTGATAATGATGCAAACATGGCCAACTTTGTCTGAAATAAGGGCATGGCATCTTTTTGGGTTCTTATTTTTGAGTGCTTCAAAATCAACCAGACATAACATTTGTACATTTTGGGTTTGGTTTTCTTTTTTTAATTTTGCCACGTTTTTCATTTTACCTGAACAGCAGTATAAGCAGACATTTGTGTCTGCCTAGGCAGATCTGCATGTCTGAGCCACATAGAATCTGGATGTCTTGCAAGCACTTCAAGTCAAAATTTGTTGTCTTCTTTAACTGCTTCTGGTCTTAAAAGATTATTGGCATTATTAAGTGTTTTTTTCTAAGATATTTTCTGTATGCAACAGCACTGTTGTCCAAGGAATGCATTCAGGCAGGTAATGACCTATTGCACTGCCACAGCTTCTTAAAAACTCCCAGAATCAAACACTTGTTTGGAGGTCCTGCTTCCTGTGGTAGTGCCAGTCTGTCTTCAGGTTCTCTGTCTGCAGGGTACCAGAAGAACTCTGAGCAAGTCTAGTAAGAAAATGCTGAAGCAAGTGCTCAGTGCCTGTGGAGGTTGGCTGGATGTTGGTTTCCAGCCAGGCCAGTAGCTGAAAGGTTTTATTAATGTTCAGAGTAGGTGGTTTCCTGCAATGAAAATAAAGAGCAGGTTGCTTAATGAGCAAAATAAACCTTATTTTAATTACAGCAGCTCTGGCTGCCAACATGCTTTAAGTATAATTATTTTTAGTTTAAATATTCTCCCTGGGTATGCCAGGTCCATTTCCTTCTCTGTCTCATTCCATTGCCTGACTTAGGTCTAACATACTGCAGAGCTTGTGGGAGTGTTGTTGGTTACAAAATGAGTGGGTTGTGAGAAGAGACCACAGGGCTGAGCAGAGGTGTTGGCTGAGGGGGCACACCTGATCTGCACCTCAAATACAGAGGAGCAGTGTATCCAGGGACACACTGTGGGGTCTGAACCTTTTTGTACATCTGAATTTAAGGTCTGCTGCTGAACTATAATTATTTATATATTTATTTGATGTTTTAACTCTGGGTAATTTCGTAGGGAAGGGGAAAAAAAGGCTTTGAAATTCAAGGCTAAATCTTTGACAAAAGTGTCCTGAAAACTGTTTTCCAAAACTGGAAAAATGGAACATTTTAGAGAGTATCTTCAAGCCCATTATACATTTACAAAAAGTATAGTGGTTTGGGTGGGGGCTTTATGTTGGAATTTTTCTCATTTGGCAATTAGCAACTCCAAGTCTACCAATGGGTTTGGCATTGGTAATGGGTCTAAAGGGATATAGGAATCTTGTTACATCTTGGTGTTCTCTAAGGACTGCTGAAATACATTTCTGTTGAAATGCCCCCTGAGCTTTATTTCCTCTCTGGCTCAATTGTCAAATGTACACATGTGGCAGCACAATGGGGAGCCTGAGATGGAACATCCATTTCTGGGATGGAAGCTCATTCCATCCATCATCACCCTGGAACTAAGACACAAGGCCAGTGCAAAAAGAATGATCAGCAGTGCTTGTTAAAAAAATGGAAAAAGCTAATACAGAGATAAAGAAAAGCCTGATGAGAAGCAGCCTTGCATGTTCAACCCCCTGGACATTCTCATGCAGCAGGATTTCTCCTGAAGCTCATTAATGGCAGAACTATCTGTAGAAACTTGCACTCCAATTCATACCAAGTTCCAGGGGAAGGTTGCTCCATCTCATGCCTGGCTTGCAGCCAGACAAATTAAAAGGAAACTGCTTCCCTCTGCACAGGAGCACACCCAGGCAGTTCTGAGAGCAAGATGATGATGCAATTTAACACAAGCACTTAACCATAACTGCAGTCCTGAAATCTTGCACTTCTCTTGCTTTAATTGTAGTAATTACATAGATGATGAAAAGAGGGGGGGAAAATAATCAGCTTTTCCTGAGAAGGTAACATCAAATGCATCAAGTGCACTCTGCTCAGCAAATTCCTATCTCTGAAAGCACTGCTACATGAGGAACTCTCTTATTCTGTTGCAGGACTTTAGATCTAATATAACACCAAAATTCATTCCAGGCCACCCTCAGAGGTAGTGTTAATGTGGAAAATCAGGGGTAACAGGACAATTTCTGAGGCTTTATTTTCCCTCGAGGTTTTAATGCTGAAGCTCTTTACTCACCTGAGTAGTAGAAGGAGATGGTGTGTTGTAACCCAAATAACTTTTCTTTGGACCTGCCTGATGTGCCTGAGCATGACCTTGAACCTGTCAGCCAAGTTCAGTTCCCCAAATGGTTCTCACTTCCCTAGCTGCTAATAAAGTGCAGGAAGGAACCATTTTCATGGCCTCTGGTGCAGACAGCCTGGTGTCCAACATGCAGTGTAGATCCCCAGTTCTAGCAGCATATGAGTATCCAAGGAGTATTTCCAGCAGTTTCCAAGTATTCAACAGTACCAGTTTTTCTGGAAGATGACTTATAGGGGAAGGTGGCAGCTCCAGCCCTGGGTTTTTCTGCCAGTCTTGATTTCTCACAGGAAGCTTAAGCCAAAGTTAAAGTCATTTTATCCTGCTGGCTGGCAGGAAGGTTATAACCTGCACTCAGTGAATTTTTCACTTATTACTGTGAATTTCACATATATTATGTTGAATTTCATCTGTCAGTTTTTTAGCCCTGTCAAGTCTGCTCTGCAATATTATTCCATTATTGTGCAAGGTGATGTCTTATTTACCATCTGGAGCAACTTAGCATCAGCAAACTCTGTTCATATTCCTTTGTAGAACTTTTATAAAGTTTTGAAGGACCTGGACATATCAGTCCCTGTCCTTTTGGAAACTTCTGGTGATGTCCCTGCTGCAAAAAATAACTAATTCCTACTCAGTTTTATCTCCCTTGGGCAATTATTTATCCAAGTGAGACCCTTACTTCTGATTATATGGCTGCTTAATTTCCTTTAAAGCTTTTTCTAGGTAGACCTTGCTGAATGCTTTTGGAAAGTCCAAGTGTACTCTAGGAATTTGATTTTGCTTTTCTTCTTGACCATGATTCATGGAATTTCAGTGGGACTGCGAAGCTTGACTTCCATCTATGAAGCTATGCTTGTTTTTTTTCTCCCAAATGTTACCTTTGTTTGAATACCCCCAAATGATTTCTTTTTTTCTGCATCTATTTGCCTTGGAGAGTCATTTGGCTTACTAGTCCCTATTTTCCCTGATTTTTCCAGGAATCATAACTCCACTTCCAGCACCAGGTTGATTTTGATTAAGAGGCTATATATCACAACTGAGAGTCAGGAACCTTTCATTTTTAGTTCTTTCAGAGCTCCTGCTTTAAATCCTCTTCTCCAGTGATTTGTTGGTTTTGCCTTCATCTGCATGTTCCATTGGGACAAAAAGATATTGAGTCTCATTGAATCTTTCAGGTGTGGATAGTGTTTAAATAATTGATAAATCCTATTCTTTGTTGTAGACTCGCTATTTTTTCTGTGTTTTTGTGCCTTCTGCTGAAAGGAGCAACATTAATCAGAAGTTAAAAGTTTAAGTTATCTCTTCCTACAGACTCAAGGGAAATGAAAACAGGCTGATAATTTCTTAGCAGCTGAGGAGGAATTCCCTGAACACTGTGACATGATGAATTACTGGATCTCTGCCATATGGGGAAGGGGAACATTCCTGGATGGGGATCACCGGTGCACGAAGGAGAAGGATGACACATTCCTCCTTTACAACTATCAAAAAGGGCAGGTGGGGAGGCACAATTATGCCATGCCCATAAAAAGATTTGCACAGGAGAAACTGAATCCTGAAAGTTCTGTTACCTGCACCAAAGGAGGAAGCAGATAGGATGGGGGAAGTTGCCTGTAATCTGATGGAAAGGGTGGAGGGGAAAGTATCAAATAAACACATGGAGGAGATGTGTTGAATTAAAACTAAAACATGCATCTTTTAGAGAGTTGTTGGTAATCATTTCTCTTTGAACATGGAGCTCTTCATCCTTCTTATTCTCTTTCTAACATGGGAGAAGTACCTCCACCTACTGAATGAGGTTTCCCTCATTCCCCTGCTCTCAGCTATTCCAGGATAACACCAGGGAGTTTTATGGTTAAAGTGTGAAGACACATGATCAAAATTCGTGCATCAAAACTCCTCAGCAGGAGATTGGGAGATTTTCACTGTGATAGGAAGTGATTTAGCTGCCACAGGTACAAGGAGCAGCTTTGCTGGGGTTCTTGCAGGGCTGTGTCAGCAGAGCATGTACTAGGAGGCAAAATGTTCCTTATTCTTCTCTGCACAGAGAATGGTAGATGCAAAAAGATCTCTACAAAGGTGCTAAAGAGGAGTCTGGGATCCCTTCTGTATTTCATCCATGAGTACTTATGTCAGCACTTCACAGCAGGAAAATAAATCACCTTCACTAGAGATAAATTGTGCAGTACTAAACCCCTTGCCCACAGGGAAAGCCAGGAGCTTTGGCTTCACTGATCCATTTCATGTCAAAAGAGTTCCTCAGTTGCTCAAAACAACCTAGAGGAAGCAAAATTTGGATCAAGTGTTGAATAAATTGTGAGATGTATTGATTTCTTTTGGCCTTAGTTTGGGACTTTGACAGACCCAGGGGCAGGGCCCTTGCTGTAGATGCTTGTGTATGGTTAGACCTTTAGTCTGGAAGATAAAAGGCAGGAGCTGTGGTGCAGAGGGGTGTGTTGGCAGCTCTTATCAGTTGTGTTGTATCAGAGATGCTGGTCTAGGGGTGCTCTGGTGAGAAATCAGCCTCCTTGCTGCTAAAAGTCACTGGAGTGACAGTGCAGCCCCATGTGCACTGAATGCTCAAGTGACAGACATTGGATCACTCTAGAGGAGGAGGGTGTGCAGAGGCATTGCAATGTCTCCTCCAGGAAACACTCAGGTAGTTAAACAGAAATCAAATTCTGAAGCTGTGCCTGACCAAAGTCACTCTGGTGCAGTTATTACCACATGGATTCTGTGCTGCAGGGTTTTGGATGATTTCATACACACAGGAGAAAACTGCTGTTTGAACTTCTGCACAGCCATTGAAATATCCAAGAGTAATCTCCTCTGCTTCCAGAGATTTATGGGCCCCTTATTTGAGTGGCCAATCCTGCATTCTGCACACCTCAAAGAAATTTATTCCTCTACCCCATCAAGCCTGTTTTCTTTGGGCTGTTGTGTGCAATATTCTTAAATGTTTGTAGCAGTGGAGAGGGAAGCACATAATATCAAACTGAAGGTTGGAAGTGATGATGTTCTGGCAAAAGTTAGCCCAAATCATCTTATGAACCCTTTCTGTTTGACTGGTGTGTTGAGCCATGTCCTTCTGAATGGACAGTGAAAGTTTGATCATTATATTTTAAGCAGAATTACTTAAAAGATAAAGAGTTGCATACCATTAAACTTGTAAATTTGCTATGATCATGTCTGCAGTTAAAAATATTTGGTTTGCTCTTAGGAAGACCTATAGATATTTCTTGTGTTTGTTTATGATATCCTGTATATAATCTTCCTACCAGGTGTAGGAAGAGGCAAAATTTAAGGCTTTGAGGCTGGGACAAAGACATTTTTGGAAAAGTCCACAGCAAGACCCAGCTATGATCTGTCACCACAGGACAAAGATATGCACTGTTTCTCCAGCTGTTGCCATGTGCAAAAATACAGATGATTACATGTCCTGCACTGTCTTGTCCTTCTCAGTCCAGAATGAAGACTGTGTGTAAGTGTGAAAAGAGTGTGGACTGGAATTTGGTTAGATCTGTTAGACAGAGAGGAATTTAATGATAGTGTAATTGGGGGAGCATTTGCCAAAAGGTGTCTGGCAGATCCTTCCTTGAAATGAAAAGAAATATCCAGGTAATGCTTAATCCTGTGATTTTTGGGTTTAGATTCTCATTTTATCCCCTTTATTGTTTGGGATCCATGCAAGTTAACAGCTCCATTTCCCTTCAGTGTATTGAACCTCTGTGATTCCCTGCTGCAGCTGCTTTGGCAGGCACTCAGCCTCGTGCACAGGCAGTCCCCAAGGTGTGCTGTTCTTGTTTGACACTTGCTCTCATCAGCATTTAAAACCCTGATGTGATGGTAATTAAACCTGGATGCTCTCCAGCTTTTTTTTAGTGGCTTAATCATACTTTGTGCTTTTGATGAAAGTTAGTATTGAACACCAACAGCTGTGCTGATTGCTCACAAGCTGTAAAGACAAGGGCAAGCCATTCTAAGCCTTTCCTCCCTTACAGCATTTTCCATCTTCCCCTGCATTGTGAAGAAATAGGATCTCTTAATCCTTTGTGTGTTGAGTTTTCCTTTGGCCATCATTCTGCTGCACACTGAGCTGAAGAGAAAAGCTCAGGGGGCTCTGTTATCTAAACATCTCAATGAGACAATTTGAAGCTGCATGAATCTGGAGTTACAGTGCAGCTCTCTGCAGTTGCCTGTGAATAGCCTTTCTGCCAGCAGGGAATTTGATTCTATCTCCAACGATTTTATTCATACACTTAATAATGTTGGACAGTTTGAATACATGGATTTTCAGTCCTGCCAATAGATAGTGCTTCTTTGCTAGGTTTCATTTGAACACTAACAGGAGAGGGCAGAAAGCAAAGATGCCTTCCCTGCAAATCTCATGTTCTGGGGCAGATCCAGCCTTGCCATGAGGAGATATAATCTCCTCAGACATCTCAGGATTTGGTGGTTCATTACACACAGTGTGAGATGTGTAGGACACTGATATAATGCCTCCCACTCTTCTTTCAGTGCTTTGCAAAGAGCAGTCTTTCCTTCAGAAGTTACATAATTAGCCAAAACAGCAAACAGCAAGTTAGCAGTGCCAGCATGGAGTGTGGCAGTGCAAGTATGATCCATTTGGGGTGAGCTGCACTGCAGATGAATCAGCTTTTTCTTTTTCCACTCTGCATGACTTTTGCAGGATGAAATGCTGCTTGGGTCAGAATGAGTGGAGGGGCCTAATACTTTTCTCTTTGGGTAATTCATTAATATTTTTCCTGAGCAAAAATCATAAAATCCAGGTTATCTAGAGCAGCAAGGTGAGGAAGGTCAAATCCACCAGGAGTACCAAGAACCTCACTCCAAGCAGAACATCACCATCAGAGACTTTTGCCATGGTGGCACAGCTGGTGAGCTTTAAACCATCACAATATTAATAGTGCTGTGGCATTCCCTGTGGTCAGTCTGGTTTAACCCTGTAGCTGCAGCTTTTTAAGGTTCTTTATGTGTGTGTGATATGCACATAGATGTGTACTCAGTTCTCTCCTTCCACTCAAAAACATTCATTAGTGCTTCAGTTCTCTTGCTAAATGGACTGTCTCATCTCTGTGTGTGCCCCATCCATCAGAGTACAGTGCATCTGTTTTGCATAGTTCAATTCTTCCTTTCAAAGTTAAACAAAATTTAAAGTGAATTTTTTTTTTTTTTAATGGGGAAAACTCTGAAAACAGTCAGAGCTCACAGTGACATCCCCATCCTCTTTATAGTGTTGCTATAAAATGTAGATTTCAAAGGTGAAGACTTTTGGCCCTGGATGTTCAAAATTTTTTTTTTCTTTTTTTTTTTTTTAAACAAAAAGTGTGAGGAAAGTTCTGTTCCCAGTTTCATGTCCTTTTCCAGACGTGCCAGTCAGGTTGAATTCAGAGGGCTCCCTCCCACCTATGGCTCTGTCAGACTACAGAATGTTACAAATGCAGCACCAGAACCTGTATCAACCTGTTAACAGCAAAAGAAGATGAAACATCCTATATTTAATAAGAGAAAAATCAACTCCTCCTATGTCTAGCTCCTGCTGGAAAAGCATTGTGCCTCCAATCCTGATTCAAATAACATGTCTTCTAACACAAGATATCATCTCCTTGTACAATACAAGAGAGGCTGTAATTATTATTGTAGCCTCTCTTGACCCCAAAAGCTAATAAAAAAAGCCTGGGGAGAGGTGTTTTCTGTCAGCTGTTCCCCTTAAGATGAGAAACTGGTGATTTAAGTGTGATTTTGATGCAGCCCTATGTATTTATGAAGAATTCACAGAGGCCTGTGTCCCTGAGCACAGCAGGACTCAAGAAAGCTCACTTAAAAGCTGTCCTCTCTGGACTTTTCCTCAGGCCATGTTGTTAGTGCTTGCTTGCTGTCCAAGGCTTTATCTCTTCTGGCTTTCCAGTGCTCAGCTTTGCTTTCCTTCCTTTTTGATCATTTCCACTGCTCCATGCCTTGTCCTCTGAGTGTACATTCTGACATCCCTGGGAAGCTCCCCATGGAATAATTATCCTGTTTGCTAGGGGATTCTAACAGTTTCTTTATTTTTGCCTCTCTTCTGTCTGGGCTACAGTGGCATCATCCATCCATCCATACAGTGGCAGTACATCCATCCAAGCCAAGGAATTGCAGTGTTTAAATCATGAGCTTTATGGTGAGGGAGACTTTGTCTGGTGGGGTGTTGGAGTCACTGGGTCAGGGGTCTGAATTCTTCAGAGAGAAATCAGAGTGCAGGGATTGAATTAAAGCCTTTGTGAGTATATTAAGCCACTCACACATAAGGCAGAGGTGCAAGTTTAAGTTTTAGGATAAGTAAGTCAGTAAGTTTTAGTGTGAGCTCTAATGCTTTTAGCAAGTAAAAGGTTTAGATACCTAAGTAGAAGTGTGAGTTCTAGTGAAGGTTGAAAAACATATTAATGTTTTCAGAAGAGGCTCCAGGACCATGGTGTAGACAATGCTTAGACATAATAGAGCTATAGTGAGAATATTGCTTACATTTTTCAGAAAGAACAAGGTAAGTTGTATGCATAGTTTATATAGAACTTGGTGTGCTAAGGAACTAGAATTCTATAAGGTTAAGGAGTGGTGGTCTGAGTTTGTGCCTTAGCTTATTGGGAAGATTCTATATAAGAGTTTGTATTTGGAAGAGTCGGTGCTTTTTGCCACTTTTTCTGCTTTTCCTGCCATTGCTTTTTTTGCTTTTGTTCACCACCAACTCCAAGACCCAAGAAGAAGAGAGGAGCTGCCACAGCATCATCAGCCCCACTGGGACCTCTGGGAGCTTCTGCTTCTATCTGGGACTCTAAACCAAAACTGAGCATGGACCTTGATGTCTGTGACTGTGCCTTTTGAGACTGATGTGCTTCTGCAATAAATAACCTTTTAACAACTATTAGCTGCTTTGCTCATTTAAGATAACCCAACAAAGTTGGTGCTGAGAGCACTGGAGCTCATAACCTCACAGTGGGGGAAAGAGTTTCTGGGTGTGAGGCTGTTGAGCTCCACCTGGCCCCTGGCACCTCAGGAAGTGATGCAAACCAGACTGGCTCTGGAATGAGACCAGTTAGTGACCCTGAGGGTTGCAGCAAGAGTCAATTTGGGATGCACACAAACTGTGTGTTTGTACAGCTCTGTTTCAGTCCAAGTCCCACAGATTTTCTTCTGAAGCACTGGGCAATTTCTCATAATCCTAAGAGTAGCCCTGAATATGGAATGCTTCCAAAGATCTTGCTCTGTCTGTCTGTATTTGCACTCAAATGGATCTGGGCAGCTACCAGGCACTTAAGTAAATTAGGTTCATGGTGCCTGGTAGCAATAGATACAGGAATGTTGCTGTGGGAGTGATATTTACATCAGAGATGGGATCAAACCCAGAATACAGTCTTGGTGTCTTCATCCTGCACGTGTAAAACATCTTTCCTCGTTGTCTCTTTGGATTCCTAGCACAGAAGTGCATTTGTGCAGGTCTGGAGAGCCACCAGGTCTTCAGGAAGGCTCTGTTTCAGATGGTCTCTCACAAAACTTGGGTGGGAAATTAAGAGCATCCTTTGAAACCTCCCATAAGTACCCACCATGATAAAAGGGACTTGACTTTGCCACAGACAGCAGTGTCATTTCCTGTTGCCTTGCCCATTGAAGCACCAGTGTGTTTGGACAGGGATGAAATTACTGGTGGAAGGCTCAAATATCTCTTTGGCAATGCCAGGAGTACCAGGGTGCCATGGCATCCTAGAGCATGCAGTCCAGATGTGATTTGAGGATGTTGAATTCAATCACTGGAGTTAAGCATTTGAGCTCTGTATACTGCTAATTCTCATTGATTATTAATTATTATTAATTATTGTTAGTTTTACTGTTAGTTCTCATCATAAATGATGGTTCTGGCCATGCACTGGTATTTTCACATATTGACTCTAGTTCAATATCTCTGTGGCTGGAGATAAAAAGAAAACTGTGTGTTGCACAGTTTTAGTACTGTCATTTCTGTTTGGTTCCAGGCATGTTGCTGAGCACCTGATACATCCCAGATCTGAGATAAAAAAAAGCAGTTTTCCTTTGCTAATGGAATAAGTTATTTTAGTATAAAGTACAAGCTAGCTCTGTTTCCTGTTTGAAGATAAACAAGGTCCATTCAGTGAAATTACATTGTGAGGCAGTTCCTGAAAAGCTACAGAAATGGGAAAACCTTCAGATTCTCTTAATGTAAGTTGCTCTAGGTGCTTTGGGAATACAGAATCAGCGAGGACAAAAAAGCATTTTGTGGAATAGATGTGCTGGTTCATTGCAAACTCATAAACAGGCAAGAACAAGCAAAGATTTTTCAGATAATGGTCTCAACTGAGAGCAGCTAATTGGGCCAATTAGCCCTTGTGATGTAGCTGCCTTATAACTAATCTGAGCAGCCTGTGGTGGGAGATGATTTATGGCACTTGTGTGAGCAGAGCCAGCAAAGGCACGGGCAGCTGAGTGGTGGAGGAGAGAAATCTAGTAGGGGAGCTCAGCTGCAGCACAGAACTTTCCAAATCAGGGTGGCAGCAGAGAGGTTTTGGGCCTCACACCAAAGCCAGGGCTGCAGAGCCATGGTCTGGGAAGGTGCTTGAGGAGCACTGGGGTCACTGGGAGGGTGCAGGGGCACTCACTGGGTCAGAATTCAGAGGGGCAGGAGGTGGGAGGGGGAACCCAGTGACTCCATGGCTGATTTTTTTTCTCTTCTCTGGTGGAAGCAGTGGGAGAGCAGCTGTACCCACTATCCCTGATTTAACAGAGTTTGAGACACTGCAGAGTGTAAATAGTATTCCATAGCCAAATTCTGATGAATAAAGCCAGGTTTGAGAGAAGTCTGTCACAGAACACTGATCCAGGTTTGAGTGGGGCTGGAACAGGAACCTGCTCCATTTAATTTGAGTTATGGCCCTTGGAGATTAGTTTGAGTTTCAGAGAGGTTGATAATGATTTTTACGAAGTAACTCTGCCCCTGTAAAGATTTCTGGTATTGAGAGAATGGCAGAGACCATGAGGTCTAAATGTGTAGGCAAGTGGGAGAAAGCAGGAGAAAACACAAGACCCTAAAATCAACAGTATGAGAGGAAACTTTCCAGTGACTCAGGTTGGAGAGGAAGGTTAGCTTTTCTAAAGGACTCACTTGATGCCTTGGGGGCTCCCTGGAACAGAGGCTGGACAGAGCTAAAGGAATAAAGTGGGTGTTTATTAACAAGCTTTCAAAGGATTCACCTTGGTCAGGACAAGAGCCTGGCTGTGGCTACACCCAGGATGGACCCTGGTCAGGAGTTTTCACACTTCTATAAGTTTTAGTCCATTTCCACATTGGGATTCATTGTCCAATTCCAGCTCCAGGTTCTGTCCCAGATTCTCTCCTCAATTCACTGCTGTTTGCACTTTTTGGGCTGAAGCTGCAGCAGTGTCCTTGGTTCTGGGGCTGGAGAAGGATTGTTTTGTGTGACTGAGCTGTGAGGAGAACTTGTAACACTTTATATGAAGTTCAGAGTTATGTACTAATGCAGTACAGAATCTGGAAAACATGAAAGCTCAAACTTAATGCATCATGCTAATACTAATCATGCTAATAGTGGGATGTTGGTGCATGTTGTGAACTGTTCCAGACCTCCTGAGCAGTGTATAGAATATCTCCTTGTCTTTCCTTCTCCTGAAAGACTTCTCATTTTCCCCACAGATGTTGTAGGCTGCAATTTAAGGGATTGATGGTAGGAGGATGTATATAATTATAATGGATGTAATTATGGAAAAGATGATCACATAAAAGATTGAAGAGCAGAATATTATGAAAGATGGCTGAAGGCAGGCATTTGCCATAGCTCATGTTTGTGTTTAATGTGTTGCCACTTTATGAATGACAGAGATGGGCAAAGTCTTGCTACCCATAACTGGTAAAATTAATAAGGAAGATGGATGGCTCAGTGCATGTGTATCTAATTAGAAAGGTGCTGCAATGCACTTTTTGGACAGAGGGAGGGAAATATGGCAGCACTACTACTGCACAGTGAATGGTAATTATAGCAATGGGGAGTATAAGAATCCTATTCAGGAAGTAGAGAGAAAAACATTCTTTAACCCCAAAGGCTCTTGGTAGAATATCCAGATGTGTGCAAATTAACTTTATGCTAGATTTCAGGAAAAGCTCAAAGGCACAGGTAGGGAACAGGGAACTGTCATTCCTAGAAAGATGAAAAAGTATCCTGGTCTAGATTTCTGAACAGATTATCTAGGAACATCTTAAGAGGAAACTTGATTTTTTTTTCTAGAATTAAAATTTAGTAAAGCAAAACTTTGGCAGTTAAAGGGATTTCTAGAGACAAAGATCTGAGGAGGACATGAGCATCCTTGGTAAGGAAAATACAGATGACAGCCTGCAAAGGGAGAAGGCAGCCCAAGGTAGTGCCTTTCTGTTTCTTCTCTTAGAGGATAATTTTATACAAGACAATATTAAAATGGTTTGAAATAGCCTGAGTAACCTTTGTGATGGGTGGGGGACAGTAGTTTTTCATATTGAAGCCTGGATGCTACTTGATATCCTGTCAGCTTCCACCTTTCTGTTCATGGTTTAAATTGCCTAATTGCTGTAGCTCCATTCAAGTAATTTCTCTTCCTCCAGCTATAAAGTTTAATTCAGCATTAACAGATTATTTAAAGACTGTTTTTGTGTTTGTATCATATCGGTGCTTTAAAATTATTTCAGAGCTAAAACGTCTTGAAAACTATCTGCAGGTTCCAGTAAGATAAATCACAACCCATTAATCTGAAAAGAGGAAGAAATTATGATAAATGCAGCAGAAAAATAACACTTTGTGCTGGGTGGTGTCTGTGCTCTTCCCTGGCACTTCTTTACCTGGTGCTGTCCCTTCATCTTACTCATGGAAACATAAAATTTTAGACCTTTTCCAAACAAAACTAGAAGTACACCTGAAAAATCTGTTCTTGTCTTGCCCCTCTTTTTCACCATAACATTGTACTAATTATTCCAGAGTATCATACCTGCAAGACCTATTCAGCTAAAATAATTCCCTGTAATTGTCTCCTGAGCAATGTCAAGAACCCTGGAGTTCTGCCAAAGAAAGTGAGTGCCAGGTGTGAATCTGGAGTGAGAGCAGTGGATACAGCCCTGGAAAGTGTCTATTCCTGTTCCTGTGCCCTTAACACATGCAGATTTATTCTCTTCCCTACCACTGAGACAGACTGAGGCCTTTGTAACATCTGAAATGAAAAAGGATGTGAAAATATCCTTCAGAGGGGCTAAGATGAATCATTGCCATGCAGGAGTCTCCATCTCAAAAAAGTTTTGAAAGTATAACTATCTTTAAAGTCAGGATTATCTAATAGTATTTTTATCACATCCAGAAGCTTGCAAAGGAAGAGGATATTGATGACAGTGTGGGATGCCCTTGACCTTTGTTGTGTGTTCTTCTGGAGCTCTGGCTACCCAGGAGTCACTGAATGATCCTTGTAGTGTTGCCTGGAAAGGCTGACCTGCAACAGAGACTAGACAGAGCAAAAGGAATAAAATCAGTATTCATTGGAAGGATGCACCTTGGGCAGTGCAAGAGCCTGGCCAGGGTCACACCCACATCAAATCCAAGGTGGATCCTGGTCACGAGTTTTTACACTTTTAAAAGTTTTGGTTCATTTACATATTGGGGTCAGTTATCCAGCCACAGCCCCAGGCTATGGAGTCTCAGCCCCCTTTCCTTCACTGATGTTTCTGCTTTTTGGGTACCAGTTGTCCTTGATTCTCTAGCTAGGAAGGGATTGTTTTGTCAAACTCCTCTATAAAGAGAACTTCCTAACACCTAATATGAAACACTGAGCAGCAGAGATTCTGAAAAACATGAAAGCTAAAACCCAAGGCATCAGTAGCAAGGGGGGCAAGAGGGCTCCAGGGTGGAATATCTCTGGTTGAGCTGAAGGTGTGTTTCACCTGAACAGAGTGGAAAACCAAAGGAGCCTTTTGGGTTCTCTCCAAGCCAAGCACAGTCCACCAAAAGCTCTTCTGTGCAAGAAGGGGCTTGGAGTGCCTCTGAGGGAGGGCTGTGCACAGAAGAGAGTTCAAGAGCAAAGCAGCACCTGAGCTGAGGGAGCTGCATGTTTGCTGCTCACAGGGGGCTCAGCTGACACCAGCAAACCCCTTTCAGCTCAGCAGGGAGTGTTTGAATAACAGGAACAAACCCACACACTCCTCTGCTGTGCTGCTTTTGCTAGGGCAGGGCAGTGTGAAAGCACAGGCTGTACCTGAGAGCCTGGGGATGCATTTTTTCCCCTCTGTTCTGTGGATGCTTTTCTATTTGAGGTTTGCCTCTGAGGGACAGCTCCTATAATAATGTTTCCTGCTGGCTCTATGCCCATGCTCTTTTACACATGTAGTTCTACACCTACAAAGCACAAACAACTAAATAATACAGTTTTCAATTCTTTTCAGGCACAGTTTTGTAACATGAATTTGCAGAAGGTTTTAGGTAGATTACTGTTTTCTATAAATTAATGTTTTTCTGCAGATGTGGGCTTAAATCGCTTTTCTTGCAGATTATGAATCTTGTGAATTGTTTCAGTGATGCTTTTAGGAAAATAAATAGATAGAACAGAAACAAGAATTGTTTGTGCCAAGGCTTGATAGATGTCTTCTTGTTTCTGGGAACACACAGGCAACTGGCTGATGTTTTTTTTCCAAAACTTCTGAGAGGTAGTCCAGCACACACTGCAAAGCTGAAATTCATTTGTGGTGTGCAGAGCTTAAATACAAACAGTGTCCAGTCCCCAATTCCCACTGGAAACTTTTCCACAGTGTATATCCAAAATCACTTTCAGGGATCCTGTCCAAAGGCTTTTCTGTGAGTGGCTGTGGTTACTCCAGAGGTGCAGCTGGATGGGAATTTAGGAATTTGTCTTGCAGTATTTCCCTTGGCCAGGTGCAGAATGGACCCAGAGCCCATGACCTGCAGTGCAGGAAGGTAGAACAGAATTTTTGTCCTCAGCTGAGAGCTGCAGAAATCTCAAAGGCCCAAAATCTCAAAGAATTTAGGAATGTCACATCAAACAGGTGTTTGCTCTTCAATATTATAGGGTGGGCTTTTTTTGCTTGGACTTGAAAGAACTCTTCTGCATGAGCTGAAACACTGTTAAATGATTCTGCTTTTTAGGAAATTTTCAGCCTCACAGCTGGAATGGAACTGACTAACAACTAATTTCAGTAGAAGGGGCCTGAAACTTTCCCAGTGATCACAGGGATGGGCAGAGCAGCAGTTGATCTGATGAGGTGATTAAAAATCAAGCATCCATGACAAATAGCCCTTCAGAGGAAGTTAGCTTTTGTGGGAGCAACTTGAGCTGACCCTGAGGTAGAATAATTGTGCTGAAATGACATGAACTGCCCAGCACACTCGCATATATTTTAGTTTCTTGCCATTCTGATGGTAATTAAGTGCCTCTACCAGATCAGAAGCTGTTTTAACTCATTTGGAAATAGAATTACCGTGCCTACTGCACTGTATAAAGTTTAGGAAAACCTTAATGAAACAAATTCTGTCAAGGGAGGCTGCTTTTCTCTCCCAAGGTACTTAGTTTAAACCAAATGGATATGGATTTCTAACTTAAATTTATTCCATGTATTGTGTGAAATCTCTAGCACTGGGTATTGTAGTGCTGAGAATTCAGTTTTCTCATCTGAGACCTCTCTCCTTATACAGGTCCCTGCCACCAGGGCTCACCTCAGCAACCTTTTATTTTCATTTGCCTCCCAGAGCATTAAACCTCATTTCATTAGAGTGTGCATACTCATCTGGGGTTTTTCAGTGAACTGACATTTGTCACAGAACTTCAGGACCTGAGCTGTTTACCTGGGAGGATTGTGCATCAAACCCAAGAAAACTGCTCACAAGCTCTGGTTTAGCACAGCAGCTGCTGTCCTTGTACAGGCTGCCTTCTTTTTGACCTCTGAATTCTAGTAAACATGAGAACCCAAATGCAAACTGACTATATTAAAAAGTGAACAACAATTAATTTATTTTCTGTAAAAGACGCTGTGATTAAATTTAATTTTGATTTCATGTGATTTAGTGTTATTTCCCTCAGACAAAATTTAGCATGTGTTTTCTTATATTTCTGACCAAACTTGGGGTTTTGTTCTGATTCATTGGAAGCCTTGTGCATTTCAGTAAGATCTGTATTCTAGGATTTCATGTTTTGTGTGTTAATTCAGCTGCTTCTTATGTTTAGATATTACTACTGCAATCAAGGGCAGGACTATAAAAGGTCAAGATATTGAATTAAACCTCTGATGTATGAAAACCCAGAGAGGGATAGCTGTAACTTTCATTTTCTCTTGTTTTAATGAAAACTGTGTAGGGTGAAGACCCTTTTGCTTTTTTTTTTTTTCCCTCCCTCACAGCCCTGTCCCTACAGATTGTACAACCTTAAGGCAGCACAGGAAGGGATGGGAGAAACCAGGAAAGCACTGGGGAGAATCAAAACAATGACAGAAAGTCAGAGAGGAAGCTCTCAAGGAGAGGTAGCAGCCCTCTGGAAGAAAAGAACTGCAATCACTAAACTTTAGACAATATAATTTGGTGTTTGAAACTCATAAATCAACAGTGACACTGAATCCTTTGTGTATTCAACTTAAATAAAATTCCACAGATTCAGAGGGAAAAGATGGAGTATTTTTGACACTCTCTCTCAGATTTCTGTCAGTCATGTTACCTGTTCTCAAGAGCAGACAGATGCTGCAAATTTTACTGGCACTGTAGAGTGTCCAAGAATTGGGAATGGGGCCACTCTTGTGTCACACTTCCCTCTGTTGTTTGCCCTTTCTGAGAAATGAGTTGCTGCAGACAGGGTATTCATGCTTAGTTTCTAGCCACAGAGGCTTTGGGGAGCTGGAAGAACTGAGAATTTCAGTCCTGACCTCTTGAGCTGCTTGGCTCTGTCAGATGCAGTTGCAGCTCTGGCAGAGGGGATAGGTGGAATTAGCATTAAGCCATTTTCAATTGTGGCACTCGACTAACTACAATTATAGTAAAATGCCTGGCAAAGTGCCTGATTATATCTTACAGTCAGAAGTTCTAAATAAAATGGATAAACATGCATTAAGAAGCAAAACGAGAGTGAGTGTTAAGTACAGAAAACAAGAGAGATTGCAGAGGATAATTATTATATGCAACACCCTGCATGAGGTGTTGGTGTTTTGTTGATTCTTCGGTGCTATATGTTCAGAAAAGGAGGCTCGAGTGTCACCTTTGTAACCAAATCGCTTATCACCGAGTGCATTAAGCAGGAAACAGATCACTTACATTGCATTTACATGGTTAATCTGTCTACCACATTCTGAGCTTCTCCCTACTCAGCCGGTGGAAGATTAGAGCCTTTTTTTTCATAATTGCTTTGTTAAACCACTTCACTGAAATTAGCATTTAAATAAGGATAAATGGAGCACCGCTCTGAATTTCCATAAAAACGCGATAAACCCGAGCCTGTGCAGGGTCTGGAAGGGGAGCAGTAAGTGTTCAGCATCCTCCTTTGTGAGGAGGGTGAGAGCAGCCAGCACACAGCTGCCTGCAGGGCTGGGGCAGCATCCCTGTGTGCTTGATGGTCTGTAGGGCAGGTCACACCCTGTGTGACCGGGATTTGCCAGAAACGCTCTCAGATTTCCTGTGCATTTATTTTTCCACTGGCTTTTAAAAGAACCTCGTGAGCCAAGCGTGTAGATCCAAAGCCTGAGCTCTTCTGCAGGTCACCTTCGGTTTTATTTTGGTGGGAAGCCCAGGCCAGCAACAATCTGTCTATTCTGATTTTAGGGTAAGTGCAGAGGGACCTGGTAGAATCTTCCAGGATAAGGATATTTAATTCCTGTGCTGGGCTCCAGGTCTGGCTCTTTGTAAAAGGAACAACCTTGTAGTGTCATTTGGAATAATGGCATAACCCCTTAAAAAAGGGGTTTTATATGCATCCCTTCCAGATAGAGAGCTATCCTCTCTTCAGATGTGGCAGAAGGGGAACATGGTACAAAGAAGATAAAAGAAAGTTTGGGTAATGTGATGACAAAAGTCAGAGAGAGGAGTGCATGTAAGTATGGGAGAAGGAGAAAAAAGAGAGGATGTGAGGGCTGGGGAAGAGAGCCCTGCACTGGCCAGGAGCTGAATTTTTATATATTGTCTAAGGGTTTGAAGTCCACCCACCACCAGCTTATAACTGAAGGGATTGTAGTTAAACTTGACCTGCATTATTATATCACTGCTTTGAGTGGTTAAGACACATTAAAATTTGCTTATTCTGTGTGTTGGCATACCTGGCATGGCAGATGTGTTTGGGTTATGATGGACACACCTTTGTGTGACTGTATATACACATATATGTCATATGTGTACATATTGAGACCATTTTGGTTGATCTATTTTGCCACTTGTTTTAAAAAAAGGTTGGAGGGATCCAAAGTAACTGTGTGCAAGTGTGACACTCCCTTATGATGCTTCAGTAAATTCTGGCATAGGTTGAGGTCTGTACCTGTAAGGATGACAACAAAGATGTTTTTCCCTCCAAGTTTTCATCATGGCTTTGTTCAAAGGCCAGGGGAAGCTCATTTCTAGTGTTGGCTGGGGGCAGGATCTCACCTTGAAGCAGCTATTGAGATGGCTAGATACAAACTTGAGGGCATTCATGGATCAGCCAGGATTGTTTTCCAAAAGAGGAATTTATTAATTGTTAACACTGCAGTCATTAAAAAAACATAACATGTACTGCTAATGAAGAATGAAGTTAAGGAAATATATAACAGGCAAACAATAGAAGTGTTTCCTGCTGGAATTCACAAGTGGTCACCTGGGTATCTCTGAAATGATGGTGAGTCTGTGTTTTCTTTTTGTTTTATGAATATCCTAATATGTAGGTTAATACATACAACTACTTTGGAATAATTAGACACAGTTCTACTGACTTAAAGTGATTGCTGACTTGGGGATTCACTGGGCTCACTGTAAAGAACACCAGTAAAACAGCTCCCCAAAACTGAACTGTGGTGCTGGCCTGGAAAGGGAATGTGAAAAACCCCTTATCCTTGTAGGCTGAACTTACATTTGTTACATTTGTAGGCTGTGTTTATGTCTTAGGTTGCGATGCAAGATGTAACCAGAGCTATGTATTCTGTCATCATCTGCTGAAACCAGGTGGGGCAGTGTTCTTTATCTCTTCCATGATCCATCTCTCATAACTCTGGGGTTGGGATATCCTCTGTTAATGGGCCAGCTGTTAAAACCAGCTGGGGAAGTTTTCTTTTTCTCTTGCAGAACCCATCCTTCCTCAGGGACTTACCTTCTGTTAATGGGCCATTGAGTCCCAGTGCATGACTGATAAAATTCCATCATCCCACTGGGAGATGCTCCACCCAGGGGAGGAGCCAAACCTTTCCAACCAGATAAAAACTGAGATTTGGAACATCAGAGCAGCCTTTTCCACTGGATTCCAGAGGAAGATCAGACCCATCTATACCACCACTGGACCTTCAGAGGAAACTGCACCTTCTCCAGGAGCACTGCTCCAGCTGAACCACATCTGCCCCTGCAGGAGGATGCAGCCACCATTGAATGGGACTGTGCCAACACCCTGACTGACTGACGGGTGTCAGCTTGGATTCTGATTCTGTTTTTATACTACTGCATTTTTACTTTAATTTTCCTATTAAGTTGTTCTTTTTATTATTATTATTTACACATACAAATAAAGAACTGTTATTCCTATCCTCATATCTTTACCTAAGAGCTCTTTAGTTTCAAAACTATAGTAATTTGGAGGGAGGGGATTTACACTCCCCATTCCAAGGGAGGCTCCTGCCTTTCTTAGCAGGCACCTGTCTTTCAAACCAAGGCAGTTTATAAATGTGAATAGATGAATAGTTCTCCTTTATAGTGAAATGAGAAGAGAGTGTGCCACGAATGCTTTTAGATCCTGATCAGTTCATTAACAATTCTTTACTCAGAGGTTGTTTTCTAACTCAGGATGCTAAGCCAGCTGTTCTGGTTGAGGCTCCCAACCTTTTGGGCAGCATCTGCCTTGATAAGAGATATTTTCTCTCTTTGGCTTTTCAAACACCACAGGTAGTGCAGTCTGCCAGTGTGTATGAAACTTTCAGGAGCAGAAGAAGCAGCTACTCCAGACCTAGTGGGTACTATGGAGCAGAAGCCAGGTGTATTGGCATTTTTGTTACTGTCAAAAACCAAGTAGGCTGTCTCCTATCCCCAGGGCAGTGTCCTTTGTGCCATGGTGCTGAGATGTGGAGCAGAACAGAACCTCAGCTGTCTTTGCTTTTCAGCCAAATGAGCAACAGACTGACTCGCTCTCCTCTCAAAACAAGGGGAATTGGAAGCAGTATGGTGTAAGATATTTTTTTAAATTTCCACTCTGGTGAAATACCTCACACCATGGAAGGTCTGCTGTACAGACTGTGTAGGGGTTTTGCTCAGAGGAAATACTGGCCCTGGGCCTGGATGTTGCCTTCCACCAACATGTGAATGGCTATTTTAAATTGACCTTTATTCCTTTTTATTTAGCTGTTTTTCACTAGGATTTCAGTAAAGAGCTGAACTACTTGTTTTTAGTGTCACTGTGTAGCTCTTTCTCTTTTTTTCCCTCCTTATTTATTTTTAATATAACTTCCTCTGGTTAGTTTTCCTACTCCACACTTACATATCATCCCTGCACAGTAGAGTTGTTGAACTTCTGTCCCTTCAGCCCCATACACTGATGAAAGAAGGAAGATGAAGAGAGATGAAGAACGTGGTACAGCAGTGTGGGGTCACACCAGAGAGCTGTGCTTAGCTCAAATAATGTCTTTGCACAGGGGCTGGGATTTGTCAGTGTAAGCCAGGCTAAAAGGAAATGTGGGTCTTTCCAATGAGCTGCACTTATAGGACCTTGACTTAGAGATGGCATTGAACTCCTGACAGAATTCCAGGAAGAATCTGTTTTATGTTAATCTATTTAGTAATCTCTCTGCTGACCCACATTTGCTCCTGGCCTCCAAACATCCTGTGGCAATTAACTCCACAGCATAATGATGTGTTATGTGCAAAAACCATGGCCAAGGGGAAGGAGCATCAGAAGCTGGGATTGATAAAAGGCCTGAATAATGCAGGTATCAGCTGTATGAAGCCTTTGAAGATTTGCTTATTTGACTCCAGATTTGATCACAATTCTGCTCTCACTCTGATTTTTATGCTAGTCTGGTGTTGCCATTTTGAGGTGAGATCAAAATTAGGCCAAAATGCTTCTAAGGGAAGGCAACATCTGATGTTTCTAATTAGAAAAACCAAATCTGCTCTTAATGAGAAATAACCCAATGCTTGAGAGAGACAGCTTCTTGTAAAATTTAAGAAATACCTGAAATCTATGAAAATATTCAAGCTCTTGTTATTTCCCTCTCATATAGGTACCCATGTGTTTAATTAGGAATAACACTGAAGTCTTGGAGTGCTGCAGTTGTGATAAGAATTGATGTAATAGGCTTTGATACTGTTAGTTTAAAGAAATTCAATTAATAATTAAGGTGTTTGCTGATATCAGTAATGCAGCACATTCAGAGGCAATTATTGCATCCTACATATTTGATTTAGACAAAAACAAGTGTATGTCTTTGTTTTAATCCCTTGTTCCATAGATAAAGGATGTGGGGTGTCTGGCCAGAGAGGGAGGGGTGGGAGATGAGAAATGCCAGCCCAAACTTGTGCTAATTTAAACAGGTACCTGGTTGCCCTGCTGGTGATGCCTTAGGATTTTAGCTTTTGTATTTTTCATATATTTGCAATCCTGCAATTCTTTAGTGTATAACTCTAAACTCCATACACAGTGTGAGCTGCTGCTTTCCCATTTTGGTCAGACACAATTCCTCTCCAGGCTGGGAATCAAGGACACCTCACTGTCTCAGGCCCTGAGAGATGGAAACAAAAGTGAGTTGGGGGGAGCAAACTTGGGGTAAATGACTTCATTACCTGGAGCTGTAATCGGAAGATTAACCCCCAATGTACAAATGGACCAAACATAAAAGTGTGAAAACCTGTGACCCATTGTCCATTTTTGGGTGTAGCCCCTGGGTGGGCTTTGTCTGCCCTTAATGGACCTGAAGGGTCTCCAATAAATATATCTGCTTTTTATTCCCTTGATTTTGTCTGACCTCTGTTTTTAGGTAGCCCCAGAAGGATCATTTGCATTGGGCTTTCATACAACAAGTGGCTTCTTCAAGGTTATTTTAGTGGTTTTTCCCCCTCATGTGAATGAACTGCAGTCAGAAGCTTCAGATAATTTGCAGATCATATTGCTTTGAAGCAAGGGTCTTCAAACTGAGCTAAAGCCTTCTCAGTGGGTATAAAACATCAGAGTACCACTGCAGTCAGCAGAGACATGCCCTTCATTTTATCAGGATGCAACACCTCCATTTTGGTAATTTATTCAGTGTTACACCTTGTCACACATTGAGTGAAGGCTTTCCAACTCTTTCCCCTCAGTTTGAGAACATGCATTTTGTGTAAGGCTGCCTTGCTGCTCAAGCCCCACACATATTTCTCCCTCTTTCCATCTGTCTTCCCTTCCTCTGTCCCCACTCCCGAATTTCACACTCTTCCTCTGCAGTTCAAGCTGCACAGGTGAGCCCAGGTGTTAAGAAGACCCATCTGTGATGAGATTTTTTGGTGACACAGAAGAAACAAATCTGGATTTCTGGGTGGGATTTCCTATTGTAGGGTGCCCACCACCCTCAGGTGTGATGGGAGACAAAGCCCAAGTGAGCACCCAATAATTTCTTCCTGAAGTGTGTGCTGATGTAGGTCCTGCCAGTGTAAAATACTGATGAACTGCTGGCTAATGAGTCTCTTGACCTCCCACTGTCATGCTAATGTGACTCCACACTTGGAACCTTCCCGAGCCAATAAATGACTCCTTTCCTTAATGCCCTTTTACAGATTGCTGCTATCTCTGCAACGAGACTACCTATCTCATTAATTTGTAATTGTGCTGAAATATTGGAGCCTTGGAAGTGGCATGTGAACTGAAATACAAATTCAGTAGATGTGCTGCTGCCAAAAGGATGTGTAAAGTCAGCTAAGCTATAAATTACTGTAGATAAGGAAATTATTTTATACTTTGGGCTGTGGTATTACTTGGATCCTTCTTTATCTAATTTGGAGTAATGTGAGGGTAAGGGCAATGAGGATGTGGGGCTGCATATGTGAAATACATAAACCCACACACTGTAAAATCCACAGAACAAAAAGTTTCTCATGGCAATAAATGAAAGAAATGCTGCTTCATCTCATAGAATTTGATATATGTGAAGATCATCCCAGGTAAATTTTCTCAAGAATTCTTGTATTTTAATAACATGTGACTTGTGAAACAAAGACCCAGTGCAGAGACTTCTACAAGAACAGGTAACATTGACATTCTTCCTGTTGGATTAAACACCTACAGACACATGTAGGGACTGCACATAAAGGACCTGAATATGTAATGCTATACTCTATAAAAAATCCTTTTGCAGAAATTATCTGGGACACCCATGTGATATTTTTTTATGGTTAAAACATGCAATTTTGGGAATGTGACATAGAAGAGAGTGAATCATCCACTTTTCTTTGTGGTTTTGGGGCAGATGTAGTTCTGTTGTAGCAAGCACTAATAGGTGATCTATCTTTGCTCAGTGCACTAATTTTGTTTGCTTTTTTTTTTTTTTTTTTTTTTTTAATAATAAACCCAGCAAGATGGTAAATGTAAATAATGCAGTAGGTTATGATTGAATAAAATACCACACCATCAGACTTATGTGCCTATTCATCACTCACTTTGTGTTAACTTTTATCACTGAGATTTTAGACTTTATAAGGTTTGTTTTTTTTTTTTTTAATGGCATTAAACTACTTTTGTGTCAATGCATAAGTCTGGGTTGTCAGGAGAGCCAGAGCATGAGCTATCAGAACAAATAAAGGGGGGTGACCTACTCATGTCTGAACATTTCCTTGTTTGGTTCCTCTCTTAAATGTTAGGAATAATGTTATTTCATCTCTTGCACACTTTTTTGGATGTAGAGAAATCTGTCAACTTTCCCACAATGTTTTTAACAAGTCTGAAAATATTCAAAGTCAACACTTGAAAATGTTTTAAGGTATTTTACCTTTGTCTAATTTAAATCTGGGTTCGTTTTTTTTAATGAAAAGTGAATAAACTTTATGCTGGGGAGAGCACTTATTCCTTTACTTTCTTTGGCATTGCTCCTAAATTGCAAAGCTCCAAAAGTGAAGGATAAAAGAAATGCAGAAAATGAATGATGGAATAGTATGTGGTGCCATCTACAGCAGGGCCAGCTGTGCCCATGTGCTGAACTTTCAAAGGAAAATTAAAAACAAATCAAAGCCTCCTCCAGTTCCAATCTGATCCAGTATCCCTGAAGTAAAACCTCCCACTGACAGGGAGGAAAACTGGGATGGACCCTTGGGCACATCAGATGTGACTGCATTCACCAAATCTCAGCAGGAGAGAGAGCCAGTTTAAGGGCACATCTGATGTTCTCTCCATTTCAGAATATGTTTCTTTTAAATTCTGTTCTTACTGATTAAAGGCAATCCAACAGGCAATGTCCTTTAATAGGAAACAGCTGATTAAACATTATGAATTTTTGCTCAGATGATGGTACATATCACTGCAGCAGTTGTTTGCTTGTGCTTGAAATTACAGTAAATAATCATAATGGTATTTCCTACTGGACATAAAATAAAATCTATTGCCTCAGCATTACTTTTAGCAGAGTAAAAATTAATCCCAAATACAACATTCTCCATAACTTACAGTTATTTTCCCCTCACTAACTGGTTATTATTAATTATCCAGACATGTCTGTATTATTCTATTGAGCTGTCCTTCCTCTTTCCTGGGATAAATCCACTTACACTGGTGGTTAATTGCTCACAGCACTGTGATTTTTTTGCAGGAGACAAAAAGCTGGAATTGCTGATGTCTGGCCTTGCTACAGGGTGAAGGGCTGCACCTGGACAAGTCAAGAACAGCTTCTGAATATTTTAACCAGCAAGAACTTGTTCTGAATTCCAGTTTCACCTGCCTCTGTGTGGAAAATAGTTTAGTTTAGTTAATTAAACCAATGAGGTATTGCAGAGGGTCTGCCATAGGCAAATCCATTTTTGCTGTACTGGGGATTATATATATATATATATATATATATATATATATAATTCTGCTGTTTAAAGCAGCTCTGTACACGACTAGGAAAATGTCCATGGGACAGGGACAGTGCTGCTGAAGGACAGGGACAAGTTTCATTCCCAAATTATTTCATGCCAGCTGATTCTCACAAGGAGCTCATTTAAAAAGCTTGGATCCAACTGCACACATTTCCCATAAATTAAAAATTGGTTCTGAAATCCCCCAGAGTTCATAACCTTCCTCTGAGCATTGAGTTTAGCTGTAACCTGGATGGGAGGAGGAGAGGAGCAGCATTCTGCTCTGCCTCTGGCAGTTGTGCTACACAAGTTTGTTTTTTTTTTATTGAACTTCAGTCAAAAGCAGTGAAGACACACCAGTGTCACTGCTTGACCTCAGCTGTGTTGTCTACCAGTAAAATCTCTGGTCTTTTATTGCTGTACATGAATTGAGTGAAGGAAGGAGCATTTCTTTATGGTCTGCAGCTAGGCTGAAGTCTGATTTAAAGGTTGTCAGGTTGATTTCAGGCTAGTGATAATGCTTTTTAATGTGAGATCTTGCTCTGCATGGCTGCTTTTCTGTTGATCTATCTTCAAATATCTGCCTGATTCTGAAAAATAACCATTGTGTCCATCTTTCCTCTCAGTGATCCAGAAATCATTAACATGATTTAATGAAGTATTTTGATATAATGAAGTTCTAGAGGAACATCAATTCATGGCAAAATGCTTTGATAAATTATGGCATTCAGTCTCAGTTTTACAAAAGTAAGGTGCTAAAGGAACAGGGGCAATGGAGAAGATGGACCTGCTTTATGTCTGTCTTAATTTTCTTGAGTGAAACAAGTGAGATTTTGTCTCTAAGCTAATAATTCTGCTTTTTAATTGGTACAGACTCCTTTCCCAGGAGGCTGGTGGCATGGAACAGCAGGCATTGGAGAAATAGAGTCCTGGATTTGAATAGCATTGAGTATTTTATGTTCCCAGTGCTTCTTGAAATCTGGCCACCTATTCTGGTGTCCATTTCCAGCACTGGGGTAAGAAGCAAATCTAGTTACCAGTGCTAAAAAAGTAGTGTACAGTAAGGGTGGAGTGAAACTTTTTGGAAGAAACTTCTGCAAAACCCTACAATTAAATTTAAGCAGAGGTTTAATGGGTGTTGGGTAGGATTAGGTTGCTTTTCAAAGCCATTCCTACAGGCAGTTGCAATTCCATCTTCAGAGCAGGTAAAATGATAGTGCATGGCTATTTAATCTGAATCCACAGAATTAGAATAAATACATAGTTAAAGGTAGTAGTGCTGCTGATCCTTGACTTAGCCAGCTGTATTCTTTGAGCATATTCTTTCCAGGTGCTCTTATTTCACTTCTTTTATTTTGGCCAGGTGGGGGAGTCCACCCTTGCTGCTCCTGTGTGCACAGAATTGAGGAGCACTGTCTCCATAAGGGATCCTACTGAAGCTCCAGGAGGAAGGAATACACTTCACATCAAATATGGAAAATAGAAGATTCAGACTGGGGCCAGACATTCTGTTCATTAGTTTCATGTCCTTCTGAAAGGTAAGAAATACAGGGGGGAATCTTTGTCCTCTTTGTGCCTGCACATGGAATGGGAGGAGCACAGGGAGGTGATGGAGACACATTAGGAAATCCCTGGATGTGGCACCTGGATGATCTCAAAGATCCTTTCCAACCTAATTCATTCTGTGATTCTGTGAAATTTAGAACCCCAACACTTTGATTTTCTCTGCCTCTTTTTCCAATGTTCCTAGTACTTCTCAAAGACTCCAAGTAATAAGATAATAAAATTATTATTTTAATTTTTTTTATTTTAATAATTAATTTATTAATAAATAAATAGCCTATAATGTTATATAATTAATATATAATAATATTATCACCATAATGTAATAATTAATAATAAATAATTTAATAATAATAAATAATTTAATAATTTTATTTTAGTTAGTTAATAATTACTATTTTTAATAGTGCTCCCTGCTTTCTGCAACAGCCCAGACTGATTTCAGAGGCAGGGGGAGGGCATGGACATCTTTTAAGCTGAGATGCCTCCCTGCCTCCTGCTGTGTGAGCAATGGTGAGCTCTGCCACGTGTGCTGCAGGGCATTAACACTTTAACAGAGGAATATTCAGTGCTATGAATCCTCCAGAGCTGTGCAGGGAATGCTCAGTGATGCTCCTTAGGTGACTGCAGTGGAAATTAGGGGTCTCAGAAGGGTCAAACAGGCAATGTGTGCCCCAGGAGGGCAGAGTACCCTGGAAATGCAGAGTTTTCCTGCCTGGGAGATGCCCTGGGCTGTGGATGCTGGCTGGGACACTAAGATTAGGAGCAGGGATTTGCAGGCAGGGCAGAGGGTAACTGAGGGCTGTGAGGGAGGCAGGGATGCAGGGCAGGGAGCAGGGGATGCCCTGCTGAGGAGCAGCAGCTCACTAGGGAAAGGCTGAGCTTGTGAGAGGAGAAGCCACAGTCCCAGACCTTGGTGTGCTGTGACAGCCCTTGTCCCTTGGGTGCAAAAGCAAGGGGAATTCTGGCAAAAATTCATTGGCACAGCAGTTTTTTTTTAGAGGTGCACCATTTGAAAATGCCTAATATTCTGGTGGAGTCTAAAGTTAGAGAAGGGTAAAGATACAGAACCTGCCCCAGTTCCTCCTTGTTAGGCTCCTCCTACTACAACTACCAACTGTTAATAAATTTCCTTTTTGATTTTGCATAACACTCTATGAAAATACTTATGTTTAAATATTTCTGGTTATGGGAGGTAGCTTAAAGACCTTAAAGAAATTAATTGGATTTTCTCTCTTGTAGCTATTTCTATTTTGTCTTTTTAAACATTGTAGTGGTAAGTATGGATGAGATGCTGCAATACTCCAAAAAGTTGTTCTGCTGAAGAAAAATGACAAAAAGATCTATAGGGAAACTGAAACACCATTTTCCTGGATTCTGGAAAAGTGCCTAAAATGTCTAGAAAATGAGCCATAGAGTATTTGACAAGTCATGCAGATTAATTTGGAAGTTGAATTCTTTTCCAAATGAAGAATTTTATTGTGGATCAGTAAACTTTACAGACTTTTATGATATTTTAATTTATCTCAGTGCATCTTTGTGCCCTAGATGAGGCTCAACTTCATCTTGCTCCTGATGCCAATTAATGAATTGTTCACTCTGTGGCAGGGGCTCACTAGAAACTGGTTAGCTGCACAAGCAGAGCTCACAGGACAATCTGTGCAATGAAAGTCAGATAATAATTTATTTACTAAAAGATGATAACACTTTCATAGCCCCTGTCCCTGCCATGTGCAGATTGTTAGATGCCACTGAACAGTGCTGCTTGAATTTTTACATCTCTTTTTGCTAGGGGAGAAAACAAGTCCAAAAAATGAGATGAAAAACAACAAGGATTGAGCCCAAAGGACAAAATCCTTCTGCTCTTACAACAGACCTGTGAAGTATTGACTTGCTGGGGGTTTTCATAAAAATGGTGCTTTCTGATCCACTGTAGATTTTAATTGCTCTGAAAACAAATGTGGTGTGCCAGCTTGCAGACAGAGCATTTCATCAAAGTGCAAGGCAGCCCCATAGCAGAGCATATGGATATTCACTGCCTTTGGAGGCTCTCAGCCACCTGTGGCCACCTGCTGGCTCTCAGCAATGTGCCACACTACCTGGGGCTGCTGGCTTTGCTTTCCAAACAATTTGTTTGTGTTTTGTTAGGCTCTTCTCCTAATTTTGTTAACACAGTTAGGGCAATTAAGTGGAAGAAATAGAAAATGGCTCATTAATAATGTCAGATACATGGGGGTCTGTGAGCAGGATGGATTGCATATTTAACTGATGCAAATTCATCTCTACTGAAGTTACCTCTGACTTCCTTTTGTCTCTGCTTAATAGAGTAACAAGATTTTCTGTTTTTCCTTTTATGAGCAGAATACCTTTGAGAAGAGCAGTTATCCTCTAAGCTGGTGACTTTTTTTTTTTTGCCTGGGTAGCAATCCTGCCCCAGGAGTGTACAGCATGAGACTGAGCCTGGAGTAATTTATGGCACTCTCACTGCAATGATCCTTTCCCTGTCTGTGCAAGAGAGGGAAACTTCCCCTTCCATGGGCTGGCAGACCCTGAACATTGCTCACTTCTAACACAAGGACTCCTATTAATTGCTGCTGCTCCTCCAGCACTGGATGTTCTGGCTCTGAGTGTTAAATTATCTGCAGCTAATGGCAGATGATGCTCGTGTGTTTAGCAGAGCAGTTGGAAATCCAAATTTCATTTTCAGTCAGATCAGGGAAGCTTCAGGTGCTGGAGTCATGGACATGCAACTAGTTAGGTCTGAAGACATCTTTCAAACAGACAAGAGGGATTTCTAATCACAGAAGTGGGAGCTTAGATTCTTGCTTCAGAGGTGGGAAGGATGCTGCAGCTTTTGCAGACCCTTGTGCTGTTGGTGATGGGGATGGTGCCCCAAGATCCTGCCTGCTGTTTACAGCAGCTGCTGGGCCATGGTGTGTGAATTCCTGCTGCAGACAGCTCCTTGTTTCCTCAGTCAGAGACAGGGAGGATGCTTAAACTCTTGATTTCAAGAGCAGCACCTGTCTCTGCAAGTTTACTGCCTTGCACGATCCAGATTCTGCATTTTGCAGTTTTCTCCCTCAGTGGATGTTACTGGATCTGGATCTCACACTGATGGGTGCTCAGCTGCTGGGGTTGAGCTTTTTCCACTGTTCATCCCTGGAGCACAACTCAGACTGGGGACACCAAGAGGCAGCTCCTCCTCTGGCACCACTTCCCATTCAGTGTGGCATACAGGGATCCTGGGATCATCTGATCCACTCCTTGCCCTGGCTGCCTTCCTGGCTTTTTGTTTTTCCTGAGCACCCCAGGCTCAGTGTGGGGCTCAGGGAACCTCCCCAGGAGGAGCAGCCTCTCCCCTGTCCCAGAGCAGCCCACCAGGGACCCCTCCCAGCCCAGCACCTTGTGAGTTCTTTGACCTCCAGAGCTCTTAGGCTCCTACTTTGTCAGGTAATCTTAAATAAGTACAGCAGCTAATGGTTAAAAATGTTATTTATTACAAAGCACATCAGTCTCAACAGACAAGCAGACAAGCAATACAAAGCAGAAGCAATAAGCAAATGGCTAAGACCCAGAATGGCTAAAAGCAAGTGGCTAAAAGCACCAACTCTCCCCAGTACAAACTCTTATAAAGGATTTTTCCAACAAGCTAAGATGCAAACTCAGACTCATTAACCTATTAGAATTCTAGCTTCTTAGCACACCAGGTTATGTATAGAGCTACACATACAATCTATCTTGTTCTATCTGAAAAATGTAAGCAATATTCTTACTATAGCTCTATTATGTCTAAGTCCTGTCTACAACTGTGGGCCTAAAACCTCTTGCTAAAAATATCAGTATATTTCAACCTTCATTAGAACTTGTACTGCTACTGTGGCACTTGAAACCTTTCACTGACTAAAAGCATTAAAGCTCACCCTAAAATTACTGACTTACTTCTACTTAAATGCCTACTTTATGTGTGAGTGGCTTAATATACTTCAATCCATCCACAGGCTTTAATTCAATCCCTGCACTCTGATTTCTCTCTGAAAAATTCAGAGAGACCCCTGGCCCACTGACTCACAGCCCTCTGCTGGGGATTGCTGATTTCCAGTCCCCCAGCCTCACAGGTGGGCACTGGGACTGTGCTGAAGCCATCTCTGGCTCTTTTGCTCCTGCCTGGACACTCTGGATGGTTCACTGCTTGCCTGTCCATGGCTGAGGGTTGAGAGGAAAGATGTGTGCTAATGTCTTCACAAATTATTTGATGGGTGAAGGGATGGGTGTTTACATATTTGAGATTGATCTTAATGTTTCCACTAATTTTTTGGGCAGCAGGTTTGCTGCAGAGCCCAGCCTGGCTCTTGAGATAGACAAGGGTCTGCACAAGGCTGAACTTCTGAAGTTTGGGGAGAAACAGGAGGTTCAAGGGGGGAATCTGTGGTGGGCAGCTTGGGAAGGCTGAACCTTCCTAGAGCCTCAGCCAGTGGGGAAAAGAGGAGAACAATGTGTGAAACCCCCAGAAAAGCAATGGGCTGTGCCCAGTGGACTCTTTCCCTTTGTTTGAATAAAGGACTCCACTGTCTCTTTTTGGGATGAGCCCCTGGTGTTTGTGCTCATCTGTGGCAGGCTGGCCCGTGGCACCAGGACAGGCTGTGCTTGTTGGCAAAGCCCTGCTGCTGTCTATGGTCACTGTGCTCCCCAGAGCTGGGAAACACTCATGAAAAGAAAACAGGCTGTGAAGAGTGTGTCCTTTCCCTTTTCTTTGTTTTCTGTCCTCCATGCACCTCCCATCTTCATCTTTAGAAAATTGCCCACTTATCTCCCAAACATCGTTGCCTTCTTTGCTGAATGTCCCTCTACAGCAACTTGTTCTTTATGGAAATTACCCTGTACAGGAAATAATTTACCTTTAACTGTCCTGTTCTTACTTTTAAATTGTTTTCTTGTGGGCTTTCCCCCCCTCCAGCTCTTAAAACAACGAGGCTGGGAACTGCTGACACCCAATAGCTTTGACAAACTGAGTGGCAGCTGACATGCTCAACACCATCTGCTTTAAGGATGGATAATTCTGGCAGGGTTGCCTCCAGCTGCAATGGAACTGCAGCCTTGGATTCTGCTGGGGAAATCAAGGGCATGATGACAGGCCCCAGAAGGGAGTTTAAATTTGTGTGCAATACAACAGTAACTTTTTGAGTTTAGCACCAAAATGGTCAGCCTGGTTGGAGAGGCTCAGACTGCAGTTTGGCTTTTTGTGACCATAATTATGTTTTCCTGGTGAAATACTGCCCTTATTTTATTTATTTTTTAAATGATAATCATAATTAATATATGATGTTAAGAACCAAAGGCATTGGAGGAGGCTGCAACACTTTTATTTCCAAAACACTGCTATTATGATGACCAAACCTCCAGACAGCTGTCTGTTCAAAGATTTTGTGCCTGACACATAACCAGAGGTGTGCAGAGCTGCAGCACTGCAAGCAGCTCTCTCACTTGCATTGTGACACTTTAGGGTTGTAGAAAACCAGGGGAGAGCTCCTAGGACATTTATCATGGAATAAAAACCCATCTTCCCAGAGATCTTGTCCTGCTTTGGAGGAAATGCAGCAGAAAACTTGGTCAAGCAGGGAGAGACATTTGGGAGGAAATGTGGTAATAATTAAGAATTGTGTGTTCTTACTCCATGTCAGATATGTGCACACTGAATAGTTAAGGAGCAGCTATTGATTGTGTTCTGCTGCCCAAAACTACCACCAGTTACTGCTTTGAAGGTACCATGGCAGCCTGTGGCTCTGTGATGCTTGAAACTCCACTGTGTGACTGTTTTCTAAGCACAAATGCTTCTCCTAATGCCTTTTGATTTTTCATCCTTTCTATAATGGGATACTGAGGGCAAAAAAAAGTTCAAATTTGGATTCCCAGTTTGATTTGTCTTAGCCCTGCTTCACTGAGTTACTTCATTTCCCCTTCTCAGTTCAGCTCCCAGGTGGAATGTGAAAGGGCTGCTTAAAACAGGCCTGGGAATCTGGATTTGGGCATCCTTTCCAAAATGTTTGAGATGGTTTTCTCTTCTGACTGTATCAGAAATCTATTTATTTAATATACAATGGGGTTTTTTATCCAGGTAGGATGCAGTCCTGATGATGGGTGCACCAGAATTTTATTTTGTTTCCTGCAGTTGCAGCTGCAGAAAGTTAATTTAAAGCACAAAAATAATATGAATGGGAGGGTTGAAATATGGAAGTGCCAGAAGGAAGAGAAGTCAGAGTGGGAGGTGTGGATGATCTGTGCATGAACAGGTTACCACAATCCTGGCACATCCACCTGCAGCTTCTCAGGACACCTGACCAGAAAAACAAGGGACAGCTGGTACAAGGAGCAGTCCACACATGGGCAAGACCAGAATACACTCTTTCAGACACTGAGAGAAGCAGATAAATGATAGTAAATCCTACTGATGCAGAAAGGTGAGACAGGATGGGTAAACACACCTTGGTGCTGGCTGCTCCACCTGCATTCATGATTTCGTGACAAAATTGCTGGATTAGGACTTGTTTTAAAATAAAATAATTCATACATCAAAAAGAAATCCATCATTTTAAATCAAAGAAGCTCATGCACTGAACTTCAGTATTCTAATGTTATATCCTGAGGAGAAGGTTGTTGACAATGAAAGGGTTGTTGGGGAAAGCACTCTTCTGAAATTAGGAGGAAAGTGCTGATACTCTCTTTTCTTTTCTGGCTGCTGAGTGGTGTTTGAAGATAGAAACAGCCTGACCAGTGTGATAATGAGCTCTGCCTTGCACAGGGAGTCACTGCCCAGCACCAACTGCATTAGCAATGTTGAGGAGGGCCAGAAGCAGGCAGAAGCTTATGGCCATTTTCACCAGGCATAATATAGATAAATTACAGGAGGAAATGTGTGTTTGAACAAGTTTGTGCTTGTTTGAGTCCAGAAACAAGGCAGCAGCAAGGTGGTTTTGGATGCTTTTTATATTTCTATGATGGTGCCATGGCAAGGACACAAAGCTCAGCAGCAGAGCTACCACCATGGTTTGCTAGGAACAATTTAGGAAATATCCCTGGGGTTAAATACAGACCACCTGCAGCTTCTGTTTTAGCAGATCAGGCTAAGAGAACAAGAGGGAAGTTAAAGAACCCTAAAGTTTTTTTTTTCCTTTTCCTTTTCCTTTTCCTTTTCCTTTTCCTTTTCCTTTTCCTTTTCCTTTTCCTTTTCCTTTTCCTTTTCCTTTTCCTTTTCCTTTTCCTTTTCCTTTTCCTTTTCCTTTTCCTTTTCCTTTTTTTCCTTTTCCTTTTCCTTTTTTTCCTTTTCCTTTTCCTTTTCCTTTTTTTCCTTTTCCTTTTCCTTTTCCTTTTCCTTTTCCTTTTCCTTTTCCTTTTCCTTTTCCTTTTCCTTTTCCTTTTCCTTTTCCTTTTCCTTTTCCTTTTCCTTTTCCTTTTCCTTTTCCTTTCCTTCTCTGAAGCCAAGGTCAGGTAACCTGCTGCCACCAATAGAGAGAGGGAATATTGGGAATATTGGGAATATTGGGAATATTGGTCACTGGTGGCAGTCACTGTCATCCTGCTCAAACACTGTGTAAATGTCAGGCTTCAACATGATAGAAAGTCAAAACTGGCTGCAGAAACTGAATTATCTGTAGGTTATCTCTGCTCTGGGGTCCCTGCCTATATGAATTATGAAAAGGAACATTAAAATATATGGAGGATTTGACAATTTCTGTGCTCTGCTGCCAGAAGTTTGCCTATGTGCTTTTTAAATAATATTTCTTCAATTCTTGTAAGCAAAATGCAGGGAATTGTTCATTGCAGTGTTTTGATCTTGTTGTTGCTGTTTGAATTGAAAGAAAGAGTGGTCTGAGGGTCATTTCTGTCACTCTGCCCTAACCAGCATCTCTCTTTTCTCTTTTCTTATTTTTTTTTCTTTCTCCCTGAATGTTTTAGACATTTCAGAAGCAAGGTAATGTCACTAGAGGTTGTAGCCTTAATTAATTCTCCCCCATGACAAGCTGAAATGCCTAAAGAAATTCACTTGCCTTTGAGGGGGGGGGAGGTTTGAGGGGAAGGATAATCACCAAAAATTTGAATTGCTGCTTGGAGAATCCTGCCTTTGTTTTGGCTGCTTTGGAAGTCCAGGCAATTGTGGTTGAAATTGGATGGGTCTTACCTGGGTGGGGTGGATCTAGTCATCCTTGCATTTCTGAGACAAGGACTCATTCATCATTTCCCTCAAAAATTCCTGAATTTTGTGCAGTCTCATTGGGCATGAGAAAGGACTGTTCTTATCACCACTAAACCATTAGGAACAAAACTGTACAAAACACTGAATATATTTTTCTATCTATTTCTGGATCATGCACAGTTTTCAGTCATGCATTCTTCAGTATGACTCCTCAGTGGGAATCTTCTGGTAAAGAGATATGTATATGAAACTTTTGTCCCAGATCTTTTTTTAATGCCTCCTCTATAATGAAAAAAAGCTCCTTCTTCTGTCAAGGCTGGGCTTTCACAAGCATGACTGAGCTGTTTTAGATAAAATCTTTCAGCAAAAGTACTTTCCTTTGGGAAAGCCCACCTCTGACACATTCTGTGTGGCACAAAGTCTGGGAATAGGCATTGGTGGAATTTGCTGTTCACAGGGAAAACACTCCTGAGAGTAACTCAGCCTACAAGGGGAAGTGCTGCTTTAGCAGCTTTGTGCTTCAAAAATGTCAAACTGCTCAAGCTGAAGATCTTTAGTTAAATGTGCACAACTTGTGTAGGAGCAGGCATGTGTGCTGAAGAGCTCTCCTCCTCCTGAGTGAGAGGCTGGGAGCTTCAGTCCCTTCTGCCAAGGCTGCCTGGGAGGGAGGAGGGACCTTGGGCACTGCCAGTGCTGGATCTTCCCATTCCTTGTCCATCTGTCAGGACTGGGAGTGACCAGCATCCCCACACCTGGTGCAAAATTTTTAGAGCATGCTAACAGAAACTCTGCTGTGTCTTTTTTTTTTTTTTTTTTTTTTTTTTTAATCAATATTTCCCAAGCCAGGCTGCTTCCCTTGGGCATTTCTGTCCCTCAAAGCCTCACAAGCAGCAGCACAGGGCAGCAGTGGCCCTGGGGAATCCAAACCACCTTGGGCACAGAGATGCTCTGCTGAAGGTAAAGTTTTGTGCATGTCTGCCCCAGGTGAGGGTTTAGCCTTCAGTACCCAGCAGTTCAGTGTGCTTCTGGTGGACATGATCAAGTCAACTGATGGAGGAGAAAGCAAACTGGATTGGGGTGTGGTGACTTTCATGGGGTTTTGTTTCTTTTTTAATCTTGCCCATTGGGTTTCTTCCCATTAACAGCTTCAGTGAAGGGGCTGTAACTTGGGAGCAGGTCAGATTACTGAATTTCCCCACCTCAGTTGTTATTTAGGAGGAACACCTCAGCTCTGAGCTGGTGACTTGGCATCATTAACCATAAAGTATAACACTGGGCTTGGTGTGACAGTTTTAATCAACTTCTCCCTCAAGGTCACCCTTGGCTTCTGAGTTATGGGAGTCCCAAAACCTGTTGTGATTTATTTTGATGAAGATAAGTCAGTCCATGTTTCCTGACAGCTTGGCTGTTCTGTGATCTGTAACTACATTGCTTCTAGTACAGAAAATTCACTCAGGACAAGTACATGTGGATGGACAGCTCAAATAATAGCAATCCATCTTAGCAAATGGCATTAGTTCTCTTATTGCTTCTTTCAGCTGACTTGTCCCTTCATAAAAAGAGAGGCTCATTACTCCCACAGGAGGTTTGGAAAAACCACTTTTCTCAGAAAACCTGTTAGTTTTCTGGTATAGCACTTAGGTGGTTTGGGGAGTGACAGAGGGATTTGTAAAGATTTTTGGGCAGCTTGAGTCAGAGTGAGCAGGAGGAGCTGAGTGCCTGACCTTGCTCTGGCCACTCAGCCTGACTCCAAGGAGATTCAAACCCATTTACATCTGCTCATTTCCCTTGTGCTCCCATTTCCATCTGCACATATGGCAGGGATCAGGGGGATTCCTCACGAGGTCAGTGTGGCTGCCTTAGGAATGGCACATGGATTGTTTTAGAGAGATTACCAGGTGGATGCTGCTAAAGGAGCTGAGGGGATGCTGTGCTGGCAACCTGAGTTATAACTGTGGGATAGGATGGAACTGAGGCTTGCCCTGCTGCAATTTTGATGGAGATGAATATCAGGGTTGTGTTTTTTTTGGATAGCCAGCATGCTTAATGATGGTGGCTAGGAATTCTGGAGCTAATCTCTGCAGAGGGGACTTGCAGAGAGGGTGATTGACTGACCTGCCAGCCAGCCTCCAGCAAAGCAGCACACAGGAGCTCTGCAGAGGCTTGGGACACTCCTGGACTCTCCCAGTTACAAACTGGTAGCTGCTGCTTGTATGCTGGGATGAGCTGGTTAACTTCCTGGGCAGAAAATCCAGGAGTTCCTGAGGGTTCTCCCTTCTGGCAGAGGTAACTCCAAATATTCAGACTCCACACTAGGAGTGGTTTTGTAGAACAGTGTTTGTTCATGGTCAAGATAGTTATGAGATGGTTTGTCCACAATTTAAGGTAGTGAGTAGATATGGATTGTGCCTATGCTGGAGCAGTCATTAGGTGTACTAGGGGATGTAAGAATTCTCCAGAATGGTTCAGGGAGCTTTATCTCATCTGGCTGAAGGCATCTTTGCAAGGACCCTTGGAGTGGAGGCACCTGGACAGCAGCTGACCATCCTGTTCAAGAGGCTGCAGTCTCTAAAGAGGCATTACCCAATGCAAACCTTACCAATCAATTAATTATTTCAGCAAGCACTTGTGTCTGTGCCTGTGAACAGCATCCACAAGTGGGATGCTTCCACTGAATTGCTGCCATCCTTTTATTGACTTTTCTTCAAAGAGCTGGAAGAAAATCTTGGTTAGTGGACAGTCTTAGTCAGTGGATGAGTGCAGGCTATTTGCTGTGAGAAGCTGAGATTGAAAGAATAGAGGTGATTCAGGCAGACTGCCCTCTTTCTCCCATTATCTATATTCACTAAAGCTAAAAATATGTGTTGTTGCTTTCAGTTCTAATATTTGCTATGTTCAATGCTTCCTGAATCAGCCAGACAAAATGCTGCTTTGCTGAAAATAGGCAAAAGCCCACTTCAGATAAAGTGCAGCTTAAAAAGATTGCCTCTGCCTTAGCATTGGCCATCATGTCTCCCACTTTTACCAAAATTCTGCACATTAGAAGATTAAAACTTAAGCAGAGGGTGACCTTTTATAGACATGTTTCTGCTTGTTACTCCCACTGAGCTCATCATTCCAAGAGCTTTTCTGGTGATTGCTATGGCCACTCTGAAAGGGTTCTTCTGAGGCTCTGCCCTGCTGCCTGGACCTTTTAATGGAGATATCTCATCTTTTTCTGAAACTCCTCCATGCAAATAAAGAAGCAGTAGAACTCATATTTTAAGAAACAGGTATGGGCCAGACAGTCTTAACAAAATCACTGCCTTTATAGGGAAAGGAAAATATTTTAAATTTTTATGGTTTTTTTTCCAGGAAGGTTTATAGACTGCAATGTTGAGAAGCTACTTGTTCTGTAAAGTGCTTTGGAAAGAGCAACCTCACCTTTATTGCTGCATGGCTGGACCAAAGTATTTGGAAAATAGCTGTGCAGGCTCTCCAGAGGGGTATTTGCATTTTTCTGCACTTTCCCTGCCCTGTGCAGCTGGGCAGAGTCACTTTCTCAGTGTGGAGCTTGGCTGTCCCAGCCACCACTGGGTGTTTGCTGCTCCATCAAGATTCAGTGTTTGCTGTAGATGTGGGGGGCTCCTGAGGCAGGAGGCTGTTTTTGGGCTGCTGCCCCTGGGCACAAACAGCTGGTGCAGAGTATGGCATTTTCTGCTTGTTTGCAGAAGTGGCAGCTCCAAATCCACCCTGCTGCTCCCACAGGCAGTGATGTATTAGATTGGAATGAACATACACAAAAGTCTCTTGGCAACCCAAAAACGAGCACTTCTAACACTTCTTTTCCTGAATACTCTTCCTTTAGGCAATATTTTATTGTCCAACTTTTAATAAAGTCTTGTGATGTAGCAGTAAAGCAGAATGTGAAGGTATTACCTTCACCAGGATATCAAATATGTAAGAAGAAAATTGCAGCCAGCCCAATACTTCAGTTTGACAGTTAAGCTGTACTGCAACAATATGTGCATGTGGACCATTCACAGATGGTATTGTAGCTGTAAATTAAACTACACTAAATCTTCAAGCATCCAGAGGGAGATTTTCCCATCTCCTCTCTCCTCAATGTGCAGAGGAGTTTGGTCCAATTAATTTTTTCCAGCATAAGAATTATGAAGGATCCCACTACTGCTTTTTAAATAGATTTCACTAGGGGTTAGAGCTTTAGGATATGGTGTCCTGAAGAATCCCTCTGGCAATATCTGAAAAGAATCATCAGTGTCACTTTCTTTCTATTTTTAATGCCCTTCACTATGGAAACAGTTCTGTGCTTCTCTGCTGTCTGTCCATCTCCCCAGTAATTTTGAACTGTTGGATGACATAAATCAAATGTGACAGAGGTAGAGGTCTTAAAAGATAATTAGCTACCTGCAAGTTCCTGTCTGGATAGAGATGAAATTGTACTTTATTATGCCTTTATAAACTAAGTCTGCAGTGTGTGCTGAACCTTTACTGGAGAATTTAATGAATTACAAAGAAAGGAATTTCCATTCCATACTCTGAGTAATACTGGAGCTGGAGCAAGCAAAGCTGTTCCTGTGATTTCCAGCACTTGCTGAGCTGTGTGATTGTGCTGGAGGAACTTGGATGTGGGCAGGAACAGCTCAGTGACTTTGCCTTGGTCAGTGCTGAAAGACACTGACTGAGCTTTGGCTCTAAGGGATTGCTCTGATTGAAGCAGCTGGAGCTAAACTTGTGCTCTGCTTTTGGGGCTTTTTGCAAATCAAGGTCCCTGTTCACCCACCCACCCACAATTCTGACCTCAGCCCCTGCCCCAAAAGAGGGATTTCCTGACCAATTCCCCCTCCAGACTGTGGCTGCATCCAAATGTAAACTCTGGGATGACTTTCTGATTTTCTGATGCTATCATTTTGATGAGATTTTAATGATTTATTAGCCTAACTGCTCTTTTGGAAGCTGATAAATCCATTTTTAAAATACTGTGCATCCCCAGGGTTGCAACAAAGTCTTAAATTGGCTGCTTTTGGATTTGCATTTTCTGTGAATGTTTTGCCTTTTGTACACACCTGAGTAGAAGAAATTGCAACAGAGGCACATAAAAAATACCAATTCTCATATTCAACTTGTCTTCCAGCATAAGAATAAAGGAATGCTCACTGATGGGAAGGAAGATGCTCAAAAAAGAGTTTGGGAAACAGTTCTTATCACAGGCATGTGGTGTGGAGGATTTTCAGTCCTGGGAAATCATTAAGGCAAAGTGTGGCAGGGCTCAATGTCTTAGAGACCAACAGCAGCAGAATAATTTAACATTTTTATCTGCAGCAGAAAAATCAAAATGTGCAGAGAATGCCAACACAGAACTGGCACAACCACTGGGAGGGAGGTCCTTGAGTGGTTGAGGGTGGTTAATTGAGGTTTTGTGCTTGTAAATGGAAATTGGCAAGAAATGAAAGACAAAAATTATTTGTCTAACGTGATAAGATGAGAAGGATCATGGTCCCTATGTGTTCCAGCTACTTTTTCACCTCTATTTCTCATTTCCAGCTAGACTGCCATCCCAGCAGTTTGATGGAGAACTGGAAGGAATATGACACTTTTATGGGATGAGGTGATACCTAAGTATCTGTGGATTTCAGAGCTACTCCTGCTGTCTTCATTCCTGCTTTTCCACAGGGCAAAGCTGTCCCAAACTGCAGTGTGTCCCTGGGTGGGCTGCTGACAGATTTTATTTGCTTTTTGTTTGCTCTGAAAATAGCTCTCAATGGGTTGTGTGGGGAGGGGGTAGGAGGAGAGAGCATTATTCAGAATGTTCAATTGCTCTGTGCTCTGAGCAGAACTGGATCCAGTGTCAGAAGATGAGCAGAGATGGCTCAGGATGTGAGATTAATTATCCTTTTATTCATAAGACTGGCTTTGGTAACCTTTTGATCTCTCAGTTTCCTCTCAGAAAAATTGTGTCTCAAAAGTTCTAGTTCTTGCTATGGAGAAATTGAACAACAATGCATATATGAACATAAATATATGCATAAATATATAGAAAGAGAGCAAAAGGATTTCTGTCTTTTGATTGAAGATGGATCTTCCTTGTTTAAACAAATAGAAAATTCAGGCAGCTATCTCCAAATACAAAATATTTGGGAAGGTGGGAAGCAAGGCACCAGAGGGTTTCTAAAGGCACCTGACTTACAAAGGGGATAACTTTTTTGTGAACTTTTTGTTTATTTGCTTTTCTGGGCTGGATTTGGGTGTTGGATTTTTTCTGAGATTTGGTTCTTTGGTTTAGCAATTTTTTTTTGTTCGTTTGGTTGTTTTTTTTTTAATCCTTTTAAAACAAACTGTCTGGAGCAGTGTTCTTTGCTGCTTCTGGGGGGATCTTTTTAGTTTATGGACCTGTGTCACCTGTCCCTGGTGAGTTTACCTCAGTCATGTTTGTAACATTCAAAGTCATGCTTAAGGATGAGCATAGAACTTCACAGATTTTCTGCTTTACAATATTTTAGGTGTAAACATAATGTAAATGCTTTTAAAATTGGGTAAATTAATTTATTTTAAAGTTCCAGGGAGGGTCCAGGCCTTGATCCTGTAATGCAATCCACCCCTGAAGAGCTTGTGGCAGCATCAGGACCTGCACTTTTATAAAACTCACATTATTTTGTCAGTCAAGGGAGCAAAAAGGTAGAAATTTAGTCAGTTATTTAGTCAGTATATTTTAGTCAGAAATAACTGGGTGAGGGACAATAAATTCCAGCCCTTGGAAAATGCTCTTTTAATACAGAGCTTTATACTCTGAAGAGGCAAAACCACAACCTGAAATAAGTGCTGACATGAGATCTGGCTGGAATTTAGGTGCTTAAATTGCTGTTCTAAGGAAGTCTGTGTAGCTGCTGTGGAACCTCTGGAAGGGATTTAAATGAGGATCTTGGCCACCTGGAATGGTGCTGGTCCTTGGCCAGCCCATGGTGGGGACCCTGGGTGCCTGTCCCCATCCCTGCCCTGCAGCTCAGGGGGAAGAGCTGCTCCTGTGGCTCCTGCTTCTTCAGCTTGCTGCTGCATTTGTTTTATTTCTGCAATTTGGCTGAGGAGAGCAGAGGGATTCACCTGTCTGAGAGTGTGGATTCATGTCCTGTTGTTCTGCACTGGAAGCCACCAGGAGCTGGCAGCCTGGGCAGGTGGCCATACCCCTTGAACCACTTAATTTGTGGTTTGTCTCAGTCTCTTCTGTCTTCACTCAGAGCCAGGATTAAAAAGCACACGAAGGAGATGAATTTTCTCATGTTCAGGCTTGGTTGTTTATTAAATCTCATGTAAAGTACAGAGAGTTCTGCAGCACCTCCAGCTACCAGCTAAAAGTGAGCAAAATGGAGGTGAATCCAGCTAGTTACAAGGTCTTTTAAAGCTAAACAGTCCAATAGAGAATTAACACCTATATTATTTATACTTTTAACCCTATAACTAAATTCCCATGACTCTCAGTGTGACACTTAACTGTTCAATCAGAAACTACTGCCTGAAACCCATGAAGAAGAAGGAAAGTGAGCACTGAAAGAGACACCACCCAAAATCCCCCATCTTGTCCCACACCTATTACTATATCATAAAAACCTCAGATTTCAAACCCTTGACCATGTGAAATCACACACTTCTATTTAACTACACGCCAGTGATTTTAACTCCATCACTCAAATTTGGAAGCCTTCAGGTCAAAAGCAGAGTTCTCCAGGGGGCCAGTGCCAGAAAGCACAGAAAGCTCAGAAATCCCAGGTTTGTGGGATCCAACACCTCCTCACTGAAGGGTTTGGGAATGGTGGGATAAATGTATGGAAAGGAGAGCAAATGCCTGGGAGGTCAGGAATGTGGGCTCCAGGAATCAGTTCAGGGCAATGCATGTATTCTCTGAATGATTTTGTTAAAAGTCTTGTCCCCAGAGACCCCAAGTTCCTCAACCTCCCATCCAGGAGAAGCACAAGGAGTGGAAAAAACAGGAGTGCTCCTGTTTAAAAAAAAAAAAGAGCAAGGAAAGCACCACCTTTTCCATCTTCCAGAGACAGCTGGGCCATGTAGAGAGCTTCAAACACAAATGTTCCAAGTGAACATTTTCCTGCTCCCTGGGCTGTCTCCCTGTCTCTCAGGATCGTGATGATTTCCTTTCTGTGCCTGAAAGCTGAGGCACACTCTAAATCCTTAGACTTGAACTGAAGGTTTTCTGCTCTAATGGGCTATATTGCCCTCAGCACTGACTTTTCTCCATAAACAATGTCACAGCAAGAGTCTTCCTGATTTAATAAACATAGAATTAAAAGAACAGTATTTTAAGACAAAAAAAAACCCCAAAACCCTAATTTTAAAATTTTCAATAAATGATCAGTATGAAATGACCTTACCTACCATCTTTAGCAGCACCACCTGGTGGCTCTCAGGTAATGTTGACATTAGCCATGGCTAGAGCTGCTTCTTACATTATTACAGTGTGAAATACTTGGTTTATGAAAGCCAGAGGAGGTGTGTGGGTTCTGCATGGGTAAATATGGCAAAAAAAAGTAGATTTGACAAAAGCATTTTGCTGAAATGTGTGGGGTAAAGTAGGGCAGAACTCCAGGGCTGTATGTGCATAAATATTTGAGTACTAGAAGAACATTATTCTCTCATTCCTGTAATATGTTTAAAGATGCCTACTTACCACACAAAATCTATTATTAAAGATTATTTTATATTTGCTTCTAATCTTCTTACATATATGTGGAGTCAGGAGGGAGCAGCAGAGCCACTGATTGGGAGAGCGGGCTGCTGAGCAGCATGGGGAATTTATAATATATTTGGGGCTTAGGAATGTGAACTTTCATTTTGATTTATTCAGTCTCAGCAAACAGAGAGGGTAGATATCACAGCAGTGAACGAGGAGGTAAAAAGACAATCCACATTCAGCCAGGCAAGCCTCAAAAGACAACCAAAGGCAGAATCTCTGTCTGCTGTGAGCCTTTGTGTGGCACACAGGACTGAAGAATGGCTTCAGAGGCCATTAGATTTTCTGCACAGGAATTTCAGAGTGGGCAGAGGATCCTTCTGGTCCTTCTCCCCCAGCTGGAATTGAGCACATCAGTGCTCAGTGTGCTGTGCAACAAGCCTGGGCATCAGCAGCTTAGCACTGGCTTCAATACCCAGAAGCAGAATTGGCTGTTTGTAAGGCAGCTAATTTGGATATTAGCATGGCTAGAGCTGTTTCTTACTTATTATTTGTAAGGCAGTCCACTCCCAGCTCCCAGGACAGAATCCTTTCCACAGCAAGGATTGTTTTGTCCCCTGTTTGCTAACATAAAATGAAGATCACCTGGAAAATATAAACTCAAGTGTTGCAATTGCTGGTTATTATTTCTGAGAAATATAGATTAAATTAAAAAAAAAAAAATTAAAAGTCAATTTGGAATTCATACTGAGGAATACCAAATTAAGCAATGGCAGGAGGCAGTTTGGCACAGTAGGTGGGGAGGTGCTGTTTCAAAAACCTGTGTACTCTGTCCCTAGCTGGGGCTAATGGGCAAGATTGGCCACACCAGAGTTATTCCTGTGTGCCTGTTCCTGTGCCTGTTATCTGAGCTGTTTTACAGCCTTCTGCAGGTATTAAAGCTTTGCAGTATCCTTTTTTTTTTTATTTTGTGTGTCCTCAGCAGGCTCAGGTGCCCCTCACCTCTGATGCTTGCAGTGGAGTGTCTGTCATATATTCACAGTGACCTGGAAGGCACTCCTGTCTCCAGAACCTGGGGCACAGCAAATAGAGTGTCTGCTTTTTTTTTTTTCCTCTGAGACAGCATCTGTTTTGTGTACTTCCACTGAGCTTTCTGCTTCATCTCTGGAATGAGAGTGATGAAAATAGTGATGAAAATGATGAGGAGGATTTATGCCTGCAATAATCATCTGCAGATATTAAGGCTTTGCAGCACCCTTTTCCAGAGATATCCGTGTGAGTCAGGGAGATCTGATGACTTGCTCAAGGTCACAGAGCAGAGACAGAAATAGAAATTGCATCCTGAGAGTCAGGACAGTCTGAAATTTCTGGGCTTCCTCTTACAAACACCGTTGTGCTGCAGGACATGGCACTGCCTCAGGCTGTGGAGGAAGGGGCAGCACACCCAAAGGCAGCTTAGATGTGCATGCTGGCCTTAAAAATTTACTTTTGCATCTCAAAAATTGCCATAACTCCATTAACTTCAGTCGAATTAACACGATGCAAAACCCTACAGGAGCAGTGGTTAAAAGGTTATCTGGCTTTTTATATGTTGGTGAAGAAAGTGTTGAATGCTTACCCCAGGCACCTCCAATAAAATCATTCTCCCTGATGGGTGATTGTGGTCAGATGCTTGTGCAGGCTGAGCCTGCCATGATCATAGGAGTCAGGATGTAGATCTGTAGAGTTTTAGGCAACCACTGGCCCCATCATAATGGCCCAAATTCTACTTTTCTAACCAAAAATGATACCTCTTAGTGCTGAACAACACACAAACCTGGTTTGGAGCATCAGGCCAAAAGCAGAAATAGTTTAATTAGTTCCAGGATCTGTGGAGGAGAAACAGAAGCCAAATATTCTGTTGTAGCCATGCTCCACTTGAAGAGGAATGTGGAGATGGGGAAATAGCTCATGCCAGCCTGTTGGAAAGGAGGCTGGAAGTTACAGATTGCATGGATGTGGTACTGGAGAAAAAGAACAAATGTTTCCCACCTAGTGAGAAACACTTCAGAAAGGAAGAGTCATTGCTTAATAACAGCATGAAATTGCTGTTGAAACAAGAGAGAGTCCTCCAGAAGACTAAAGCTTTATCTAAATGAGCAAAATACATTGGATTTTTTAAAATGACAGCTTAAATGTATAAATGCAACAAGGCAGACTGTAAAAAAACAGTTAGAGTAACATTTGGAAAAGACATCAAAATTAGTAAAAAATAAATCTTCAAAAAAAAAAAAAAAAATCAGGGTCAGGGAGCCTGCCAGAAAAAAATCTCTAGGGCTGGTAGATGCTTAGAAATGACAAAGGAATTATTTGCATCTGTTGCTCATTGTGAAGAAATGGCAGTTCCCTGTGCTGGTACACTCCTTAAAGAAGAATTCATCAGGAAGTCTCTTTCAAATTGATGAATTGGCAGAGGAATTTATGAATCAAATAGAAGTTGCCAAGAAATTTATTAGCCCAAGCTTTCTGTAGGAATTCAGGAATAAGAGAGCAAGACAAAGTGTGGTGTTCCACACAAGTACTCTGGCACTTGAGGACTGAAAGATGGCAAATGGGATATGGATTTCTAGAAAAGTGACAAGGGAAACCACAGGCTGGTGGGCTTGGCAGATGCACAAGAAGAAATTGGTGTATTGAGAATGGAATTACAGGCTACAGAGACAAGAGTCAGCCTGGTTTTTGTGAGGAGTAGTCAGCCTGTGCAAAATGTCAGAGCTTTTCTAATGAAATGGCAGATGCATCTGTTCTGGGAGCCATGGTGGTCAGCAGATGCATCAATTATTTGGGAATAATTGAATACTTGTTGTTCATTGCTGTCCTGATTAGCTTTGAATTATTGATGGTGATGGGAAAATTTTGTAAGAGCCCAGTGAACCTGAGTGGGCAGTGAAATAAAGGCTGACTGTGTAGACAAGCAGAGTGATACCTCACTTTGTGGATGAGGAGCAGGGAATCACACTGAGGAAGAATTGGATGTGCTCTGAGCTGTTTCTTGGTGAGAACTTGAGCTGTGAGAGAAATCTCAGTGCTCAGGAATGATCCAACAGGTGTCTCAAATATTAGAGCTGTAAGAGAGAGCAAGTTGAGGAAGCATTAAATGCTTTATGCATGCAGTTGTGTTCCTTTGCTTCCAATCCAGTCCCAAATTCACTGAAACTGGATGAAGCAGGGAGAAGACAGCAAGGCTCTTTGAAATCTTGGGTGGGCTCTGTAAAAGAAATGAGGGTCTCCATCAGGATCTCCATTCCTCCTCCCTAGAGTTAATTCAGTCAGAAACCAGACAGTTGAGATGACAGCAGCTCGTCCTGACCCAGCAAATTGTTTCTAAGGTTCCTGCAGTAAATTTTTTTTCTCATTCAGAGTCACTCACGTGTGTGGGACAGTGAGGAAGGTCTGAACAGCATCTCCAGAGCCACTGGAGATCCCCAGGCAGGAATCCAGACTGCCTCTCACTGGGATGCAGTGATACAGAGGCAGGAAATTGTAGCCCCAGGCAGTGAAACAGGAATGGCATGTTTGGGTTTGCAGTGGTTGTGTTTTAGTTTTGTGAAAATCAAAACGTTGTGAGTAATTCTAAAAGACTACAGAAGCCAAAAGATAAAAGTGAGAGTGTCCCATGTGCTTTTACAATATTAAAACAGCTCAGCTAAAGCTGGGTCATGGCCAGTCTCTTGATAAAGGCTGTGCTTTTGCATTCCAAGCAACAAAAGACTAAATTACAAAGAACATACTGACCCTTTATATGCATCTGTAGAGGGGAAGAGAAATCTCTGAAAGTATTGAAAATTTTCTTTGAAGATTCTTTTCATGTTACTTTCAGACATGAAAGGTGAGAGCATGGTATGGATAGAGACTAAAGAGGGTAAGGGAGAAGTTGAGAGTACATGGAAGTTTCTAGGAATGGTGTGTTACTCTGGAGGCAGTGGAATTGGGAATCTCACTCTTAAAAAGAATGATTCAGGGGAGAATGTTTTGTAGAATCAGTAAGTTTTATATATATATATATATATACATACATATATATATATACATATATATATATATTTAAAATATATATAAATATACATATACATACATATATAAATATATATATATTTATATATATAAATAAATATGTATATATAAATAAATAAATAAATATATATATATATATAAATATGTATATATAAAAATAAATATATATTTATATATATTTATATATATGTTTTTATTTATTTATTTATTTAAACTTCACAAGGTTTCTACTTCTGAGTGCCTGGCTCTCACAGCATACTTATTGCAGATATGAGTGAGTTTGTTTTTTTAGGATACATGGCTGTAGGGTTGGACTTCCTTCTTGATATCCTTCAATATCTGGTCTTCCCTTTACTTAAAGATTCTCAGGTAAGGTGGATTATGTGGTCTCTGCTCAGGACACAGGACTGATCTTCTTACACCTTAAAAAGTTGCACTGAGAAATGTAATGCCATGTGGAATTTAGGATTTCCACAAGTGCAGTCACAGTACCAAGTAGTTGTGTGTGTCACCATCTCATCAGGAAACCAATTGAATTGGTTGGAATCATCCCAATTAAATGGAGGAAATTACTTAGCCATGTGAAAAAAAAAAGCTATGCCCTGACATTAAAAACTATTAGTTTATTTTACTTTTTTTCTGGCACTTTATTATTTCTGAAGGCTTAAAGAACTCCAGCCTTGTAACTCCAATGGTGAGTGTTCTAATTATGAAAAATAAGAATGTTTTCTGATTGTTTTGAGTTAGGTAATAACTTGATGTGATAAATAAATGAAGCAGTTCCCAATCCAAATGTAAAGTCTGGCTTTGGAAATACAGTATTCTTCTTTCCTGTGTGAAATAGGTCTGAACAGCTGGAACAAATGTTCTTGTCACTAAATTATAAATTACAGATGTCAAGAACAAAACATTTAGTTCCAGCACTCAAAGAATAGATTTTTAAGAAGTCTTCCCATTTATCAGTTTAGCCATTGATTATGTGTGCAAGGCCATTGAATCAGAGCAGTAATGAATGGAATTCTTGATTGCTCAGATACCAGACTAAATGTACCCATAATTTCACCTGATAACACCTGATAATGCCCCAGAGCCTTCCAGGAAATAATGCTTTGTGCAATGTCCTCCCTCTCTGAGCAGCAGTTTGCTGATGAGGAGGGAAGATAAATTTATTTCCCTGAGCTCCCCACCTGTCAGGTTTTCAGTCTGTCAAGAAAGCAGTTTAGTTCCCAGTGTTGAGGCTGCCTTTGTGGAGTGGCAGAGGAGCAGGATCAGGGTCAGATGAGCTCCCTAGCATTGAACTGACCCTTCTTTTCTTTTTTCAGGAGGCAGGAGTAGGAAGGTGGCCAAATCTGTTCCAAAATAAATATGATCTGCCATCACAACCTGCTGTGTTCCTCAGGCTTGTCTTGAGATGAAACCTGAAATTAGCATGTCAACTTGTCCCAATATTGATTGATTTTTAATATTTCTCCTGATACCTGGATTTGAACAGTTTTATTTTCCATGTACAGCTTCAGTCTTCACCAGTGTAGGGGAGGGGACTGGTTCAACCTTTTCTTCAATCTTTTCAGTTGTATACCCTTGTTTTCAAAAATCTCTTCTAATTATAGCTGTGTTTTTGAGCAGAAGGTTAAGGAATATCTGCAGGGTGCTTGTGGCTGCTGTGCTTGCACACTGTTCCTGTGTTCAAGATTTGTGTGGAATCATCAATTCAGCAGCTTTTAAATGGCATTTCTTCAATGGAAACAGCTCAGATGTGCAAGTAACTGTTACAGATCCCTTTGAAGTGATGTGCAGTTGGGAAGAGCTACAATAAGAGAGGAAAAATGATGTTCTTGTGCTTGCAGAAATACCTGAAAACCATTTTTTCTTAAAGATGTGTCATGGGGTTGACAGCTACTGGTTCTGATGCCTTTTATGATTTTTCCTCCATAGCTCAAGTGTTCTTTCTGGGTGTTTCATGGAAGGATGCATTGGGAAGTTTTTTCCAGGCTGAACACTTACAGGCTTTTTTTTTTTTTTTAATTTTCTCTCTGCCTTTCAGTCTTGATAAAACTCACAGGAGCCAAATTATCTTTGATTCCTCTGGTGCTATTCAAAAAAGTATGGGAGAACTAGAGGCTAGATTCAAGAGGGAAAGGAGTCTTTGCATAAGTTTCTTTAAACAGAAACCCAAAGCCAAAAATCAGCTGTAAAGATCTGCTCCATGGTCTGAAGCTGGCTGTTGTCCCCTTTCAAATCCTCCTGGTACTTCTTCACAACTGACAAAAAATCACTTCTACAGAAGAACTGGAAAAGAAACCATAAAAAAAAACCATATTGCAGCTGGAGTAAGAGTAGAAACAGATGAGCTTTGTACTTCCCTTTGCCTTCTCTTCAATGTATTCAGTAAATACATTTTAGTAGTAAAAGGTATTTCTTTAGTAAAGGGTAGTAAATACCTTTCTTTCAGTAGGCTGCTGGCAAACTCTGCATTCTGTACTCTAGCAGGGAATCCAAAAGTTGTGCCATGAAGGTTTTTTTCTGCCTCTATTGGAAAAAAAACCACAAGTATTCTCTGTGCAGATTGTTTTCACTGGAAAATTCGCTTCTTAAAAATGTTTCTGGAGTAAAACTAGGTCATTCAAAGTGCAAGAAAAGGAAGGAGTATGTTGACCAAATGGGCAAAATGAATTTATTAGGAAATTAAGCCTGGACATCTCTGTCCAGATGGTATCTCAGCTCAAAAATTCAGCTTTAATAACAGAGTATTTTTGTTTCCCTAGTACACACCATGAGTGCTTTGCTTTTGGGGACATAAAGTATGCTTCAAAACTAGAGTGACTGCAGAGTTAGTACAGCCTGCAAGCTAAAGACTGGATCTTGCTCCTGCAGGCATCTATTTCTCATGCATTTGCTATTTATTGTATTATTCTCCCTCTTTCTCTGCTCAGTCTGAGCTCAGAGTTGAAATGCAGAATGCAGAATGGCCATTATGGGGTTAGATGCAGCATTTACAACACCCTGGAATTATATAAAATGCCTTTATGGAATGTATTTTTTGCAATAAAATGATCACAATACAGGCTAAAGAATCCTGTATTTTAATTTCTTATTGTCAAATTTACACTTAAAATTTACATTTTTAGCTCACCTCACTGGACTGATGTATGTATATCTATCTATATCTATCGATATCTATATCTATATCTATATCTATATCTATATCTATCTATATCTATATCTATATCTATATCTATATCTATATATCTATATATCTATATATCTATATCTATATCTATATCTATATCTATATATCTATATATCTATATCTATATCTATATCTATATCTATATCTATATCTATATCTATATCTATATCTATATCTATATATCTATATATCTATATCTATATCTATATCTATATCTATATCTATATCTATAGATATATAGAGATATAGATATAGATATAGATATAGATATAGATATAGATATAGATATAGATATAGATATAGATATATACATTAATGTATATATGCACCTGTTTCCAGTGCAGCTGCAGTTTTATTCTATCCTCTTCCAACAGGATCTCTTGGCCAACAATAAAAGAAGAAAAAACCACCAGAAACTCAATTTCTCACTGTAAACCCTCTCCCCCACGTGGTCTCCAAAAGTTCAGGGGCTGCAATACAGAAAGAAAGATTTTTAATGCCCACAGGCCAAATGTCAGTATATATCAATTTTATTTGCTAATTGTGTAGAAATGGGAAAATATGCTTTTTAGATTTAAAATAGTTTTAGGTTTCTAAACTCTTTGAGGTTTGAAACTCATCCAAAAAACATGTTTGTAGAAGTGTGTGATATCCTGAATAAGTTGGTGGCTTTGCTTATGGCTGTCCCAAAGAGCCACATGTTAACTACAAGCTTAACAGTCTTTTAAGCCACAATGCTTAAAAAATTATTATTAATTATTTTATTCATTCACCTTATTTTTGTTTTATTCACCTCAGGTACTTACTAGATTCCTGTACCCTACTTAAAGGGGAAAGTATCCTAGTCTATAAAACAGAAGAGGGGTGGGATTTTTTGTTACTATTGCTTTTTAATATACTAAGAATTTCACATTTTTCATCCTCACAGTTTCTTTCAAAGTCAATTATTTTAAATTAGCTCATGAAATCTTTTGAAGAATAAATGATTTCCTTTTTGCTTTGAACTAAAGAAAGAGTAATTAAGTAGTGCTGAACTGAACAAACAACCATTAATTTTAGGTACCACAGACTTATTTCCCTATAATTTTTTAGAGGTCAGTCAAGCTCTAAATTACCCAGCAAAGCCCTCAGGTAGACTTTTTTCTAATTATCTGATGTGGCTCCTTGCTTTTAAACTGAGAGCTAGCATGTGCTGTAGTGAAGGAGGAAAAAATAGAGATTAAACCAGCTCAATATGAAAATAATTGTTTGTTTCACAGCTGCTCTGAACATGGTCCCACCCTGAAGGCAGATTGTGGTAAAGGCTGAAAGTACTAAGAGAAAATTAAAATAACTAAACGCTGAAATGGCAGGATGTGCTTAGTGTGGGGGTAAATGGATAACTGTGTGCCTGGGAACTTCAGAGTGGTGTTTCCTCTGCACAAATCACTCCAGGTAAAACTTCTTTGGGCACAGTCACAGAGAAATAAAATAAATGGGGTAGTGTGCTCATTTGCACTGTTACTTCATACTTTCCTTCCTTTTCTTTCTGTCCCTCTCCCCAGGCTGTGGCTTGGAAGATCTACACATATTTTATAGGTGGATTAACAGCTGGGAATGCTGTTAGTGCATCCAACCTGAAGCTGGGTTTTTGTTGGGGACTGCCATTATCTGTTCTGATGCCCACAGTGTGTTCCCAACCACATTTTTTCATGCCCTCTTCTGCAGACTTATGCTTGAAAGGCATCAATGTTACTGCAAAATAATCTGGAAAATCTTCAGGTTTTGTTTTAGAAGCAGAAATGTTGGTTTCACAAGTTCTTGAAATTCTCTTCTCTAGTTACACTCTGTTGTTAACTGCAATATCTGAATGCCTTAGTGCATTAAAAGAGGAAGAACTGGCAGCTGAAAAAAACAGGAGGATTTTCCTGCACCAGATTCCTGCCTGTTCTAGTGTAATAAAAAGGAACTAATTGAAGGTTAATTGGCTTAATAATGTAACTTAAGAAACTGAGATTCAGTCCTTGTCTTCTGCAGTGTCCTGAAAAAGGTTTAATCTGTAGATATTCCTCAAACACTGGGAAAAGGGGCAGTGCCAGTGGCCTGGCACTCAGTTCTTTATCCTCCTGAAGTGATTTGTGTCTGTCACAGCTCTTGCCTGTGCAGAATTCTTACCCTCCACCCACCTCTGCCCCATGTCTGATGGAGCAAAGACCATAAAAGTAAAAATATGGGAGGGAATTAATTTCTATGCCTCTGAGACTATGTTTTGTTTGCTTGTTGTTGTTGCTGTTTTGGCTTTTTTTTTTTTTAATTGCATGATTGTTTAAGACCATTTTTAGCTCTTTACTGTTCATTTTATGTGTATCTCTGGACTTGCTCTGGGTCTGGGTGGACAATGTGAGCAGTGGATCAGCTGTGCTGGTCTAAACCCATGTAGGTGGAGGGAATAAATGTAGGTAACCCCTCATTTATCTGATCCACTGGCAGAGGGGTCTATTCCATCCTTCCAGCTCTGCCAGCTTTTAAATCAGCAGCTGTGGTCATTAGCAAAAGATTTTGTACTCATGTGTCAACACAAATTAGAAATACTTTTTTTTTCTGACTGTACTATTCCTTGCAGTGATAGTTCCTCTTCCATGAGATTTTTTTTTTTTTTTTTCTGGTTA